>NW_028301608.1:303030-606060 GCF_987345545.1 Pholcus phalangioides | reverse complement strand
ACTCGCTCCGGGGGATGACCGACAAGCTTCCAAGTCGGGGGCCCTATGTTTACAGGTTTCATTTTGGGGGCCCTGGATTTTATTCGTTGGTAAAACGAATACAAATGAAAATTTTTCATGGCACTCGCTCCGGGGGATGACCGACAAGCTTCCAAGTCGGGGGCCCTATGTTTACAGGTTTCATTTTGGGGGCCCTGGATTTTATTCGTTGGTAAAACGAATACAAATGAAAATTTTTCATGGCACTCGCTCCGGGGGATGACCGACAAGCTTCCAAGTCGGGGGCCCTATGTTTACAGGTTTCATTTTGGGGGCCCTAGATTTTATTCGTTGGTAAAACGAATACAAATGAAAATTTTTCATGGCACTCGCTCCGGGGGATGACCGACAAGCTTCCAAGTCGGGGGCCCTATGTTTACAGGTTTCATTTTGGGGGCCCTGGATTTTATTCGTTGGTAAAACGAATACAAATGAAAATTTTTCATGGCACTCGCTCCGGGGGATGACCGACAAGCTTCCAAGTCGGGGGCCCTATGTTTACAGGTTTCATTTTGGGGGCCCTGGATTTTATTCGTTGGTAAAACGAATACAAATGAAAATTTTTCATGGCACTCGCTCCGGGGGATGACCGACAAGCTTCCAAGTCGGGGGCCCTATGTTTACAGGTTTCATTTTGGGGGCCCTGGATGAATCTCATTCTTTTCTGTTGTAGAATTTGCAACAGCCGAAGCCCGAGATAAAGCCAGTCCGGGGCCCCACCAAAAGTATGCGAATTGGTGTCCCGGGTAATTGGTTGGGGGCCCTGGATTTTATTCGTTGGTAAAACGAATACAAATGAAAATTTTTCATGGCACTCGCTCCGGGGGATGACCGACAAGCTTCCAAGTCGGGGGCCCCATGTTTACAGGTTTCATTTTGGGCCCCTGGACGAATCTCATTCTTTTCTGTTGTAGAATTCGCAACAGCGGAAGCCCGAGATAAAGCCAGTCCGGGGCCCCACCAAAAGTATGCGAATTGGTGTCCCGGGTAATTGGTTGGGGGCCCTGGATTTTATTCGTTGGTAAAACGAATACAAATGAAAATTTTTCATGGCACTCACTCCGGGGGATGACCGACAAGCTTCCAAGTCGGGGGCCCTATGTTTACAGGTTTCATTTTGGGGGCCCTGGATTTTATTCGTTGGTAAAACGAATACAAATGAAAATTTTTCATGGCACTCGCTCCTGGGGATGACCGACAAGCTTCCAAGTCGGGGGCCCTATGTTTACAGGTTTCATTTTGGGGGCCCTGGATGAATCTCATTCTTTTCTGTTGTAGAATTTGCAACAGCCGAAGCCCGAGATAAAGCCAGTCTGGGGCCCCACCAAAAGTATGCGAATTGGTGTCCCGGGTAATTGTTTGGGGGCCCTGGATTTTATTCGTTCGTAAAACGAATACAAATGAAAATTTTTCATGGCACTCGCACCGGGGGATGACCGACAAGCTTCCAAGTCGGGGGCCCCATGTTTACAGGTTTCATTTTGGGGCCCTGGATTTTATTCGTTGGTAAAACGAATACAAATGAAAATTTTTCATGGCACTCGCACCGGGGGATGACCGACAAGCTTCCAAGTCGGGGGGCCCCATGTTTACAGGTTTGATTTTGGGGGCCCTGGATGAATCTCATTCTTTTCTGTTGTAGAATTTGCCACAGCCGAAACCCGAGATATAGCCAGTCTGGGGCCCCACTAAAAATCTGCGTATTGTGTCCCCGCTACTGGATGTGGGGCCCTGGATTTTATTCGTTGTAAAATTGATAAAAATGAAAAATTCTCACAGGGGGATGTCCGACAAGCTTGCAGGTCAGGGCTTCATGGAAATGTTGGCAGGTTGTAATTCGGTGCCCCTGAATGTATTTTTGTGGTTTAACATTGTAAAATTTGCAACACATCGGTAGCCCAAGATATATCCAGTGTGGGGCCCCACTGAAATTCAGCGAATTGAATCTGGGGACCCCCATGGGGAAGTTTTCTGGGGATACTTGATGAATCTCATTTGTTTTTTGTTGCTTTATTATTATTTTCATTAAAATTCGCTTCTTCAGTAGGCTGGTGCTTTCACACGTCCCTTTCCCCTTTTCCATAGCACGCCGATGAAGTGGGACGAAATAAACAAGATATGTCCGGGAGAGAAGTGGGGGGGGGGGGGGTTGGCCGCCAAAGGCGGCAGGGGGGCAGAGCCCCCCTAGTATGATATAAAATCACAAAACAAATGCATTGTGCCGCCCTTCTCCAACTCTACTAATTTTCTCGGCCACTCATTCCTCAAATTTGTACCCCCTCTGAACTTGCCGCCCTGAGTTATAGCCTGCTGTAAGACCCCCCCCCCCTCCTTTCCCTGTAAATATGCCGCTGAGCATTTGATGAAATCACCTCCGACCTAAGCTTGAAAAGAATCATAGACCACTTCTTTTTGGTATGAAAGAATTAACTTGACTTGAATTATTACAAACTAATAAAAAACAATAGACGGCAGCCAATTTTTGTACCCTGAATATCTAATGGGGTTTTGGTTATTTTCTTTTTGTCCATTTAATTATAAATTATTGTTTTAGAATCCTACTTTTAAGCATTTTTGGTGCCTAAAATTCCTGGCTCTACTTATCATTTTTACTATTTCACGTTGTGGTGTCGCAGGGAACATTTCTCGAATAGGGTTGTTAATAAATGGAATAACTTACCCTCCGGGGGTCGTGAATTCTCACACAATTGACACGTTTAAAAATAAGTACGATAGACATATTGGGGTAAATCGAGAAGCTATCCATACTTAAAATAAGACAACCCTAATCTTTTTTATAGACATTAAACATTAAACATTATTATTATATTAAACATTATTATTATATTAAATATTATTATTATATTAAACATTATTATTATATTAAATATTATTATTATATTAAACATTATTAATTATTTTCGAGATATATGCTTTTATATTGGGTTGCTGTATTTTGGTTATATTTGACATCCATATATTCATGGGCATCTTTTTTCATCCACCTCGTTGGGCATTTTGCCTGTTGTAGGCCCTTGTAGTTGTAAACGTCAGAACACACTCACAACAACGTTTTCTCCGTAATAATGAACTAGCGAAAAGATCTAAATCTTTTCACCCTGTCTTTGATTATTCAAAAAAGTAAATAGTTAATCAAATGATTCAGTAACGAAGCCAAATAACTTTGAATGTGCAATATGTCCGGAAAAATCCTGCTACTTCCATAATTGGATCACTCCTGTCGGAAAACTGGAGCCGGTTGGTGGGAAAATACGAAACATATGCCCAGATCGCTCATATGCTGAACGAGGAGTGAACAACAGTCGTGTCACATCTCGTCCTCGCAACACTCACAAAGGATAGTGAGATCCTGGCGGAAATTACAAAGGGAGCCAAGGTCTGCAGAGACGACACTAGGATTCGGGAAACTTTCCAGGTCTACAAGGGTCTAAGCTTCTACCGCCCCCTGGAACTTTCCATCGCCCCCAAGGGGGCGCTAACGCTCACGTTGGGAATCACTGATCTACGCGAATTGTCACCTGCGGAATTGGGCAACGCAAATGCAGAAATTTTCGAGAACCTGCGTGTCCTTACGATGGTCAGCAACCATGAAAAATGCGACACAAAAAAAAAAGAGGAAAAAGACGGATCCTGGAACTCCAGAAAAGAAAGCGGAGCCCTCTGCTGTCTCCAGGAAACCTCTCTTCTCTCCGGTCCCATTTCCGTCACCGGGTGTGTCACAGGAACACCCAAATACAGACAGGGCTGACCCCCCCCCCCCCCACAAAGAAAACACCGGAAAAAATGGAATGCAGTCCGGACAAAATTCTGTCACAGGAACGCGCAAATAATGAACTCAAAATCGAAAAATGTGTTCTAGGAAAAGATACAGGAAAATCCCAGACACCGAATCCTGCTGTAATGGCCCCATGGCGAATAATAAATAATGACAACAACATTGTACTCACTCGAGTTCGATGAGATTGCACCTCACGATGTCGCCCGAATCCCCGAGCACGACTTCGGCGACAGTTTTACCTTGAACGAACAGCACTGGCTTCGTTTTTGAAGTTCTCGGACCAGAGCACCAGACTGAGTCTACGCATAAATTGAGCGAGGCGATGGCGATAAATAGCGCAAATCTGCTGCTGCCGGCGATTCTCCATTTAGTGTTTCCGTTCGGAATCGGCGAAGTGACGATATTATAAGACAGCGTGCGTCGACGCATAACACTAGAGAGCGCGTACGGATCTACCTGTTGACCCGTGCGAGGTAACGAGGCACAGTGAACTATGTAATCAAAATAGTGTTGTTTTTGGCTCTTCTTTCTCTTCACGTCGTTCTTCTTTTTTCGCCAGGTAGGTTTTTCTTTCTTTCGGCAACAGACTGGTTTTTTTTCTCCATGTTCTTTCGCCTCGTAGTTCTTTCTCACAGTGAATGTGGGGCAAATAATCGTGGAAAGAAGAAAACAATTTTTTTTTTTTTTTTGTGTATGAAATGTATTTCGCCTGAGGTCAAGGTTGAGGTCGGCTGCTTCCACAATCTCTACAAGATGGGAGAAGAGTGATCTGCGTCCAATTGTGAGAAAGGATGAGCATTACAGACATTGGTGGGGTCTTGAACGTATGGCCCCGTGGGCCACATTTGGATCTCGGAGCTTTTTGTTGTGGAACGCCGATCATTTCAGAAAATGATTGAAAACATTGGAAAACGATTTATTATAGAATAAATGAAAAAAGTAATTTCGGAATAAATTGATGAAAATTCAGAATTAATGAAGGAAATAATTTTGAATTTTTAAAACAAATTTCAGAATTGATGAAAAAAATAACTTATAAATCAATGAGAGAAAAATAATTTCGCAATTTGATATAAAATTATTTCACACTCAGTAAAAGCATAGTAACACATGATAATTGAAAGAAATTATTTCAAGATACATTCATTGAGAAGGGAAATAATTTCAGAATTAACGCAGAATCCTTTAAAATGATTCCAGTTTGAAATAACCTCAGAGTTAATTAATTTATTAAATTATTTATTTAACTCTAATTTTAAACTTAATTAATTCAAAAGCTTTTCAGAAATAGTGAAAAAAATTGTTTCAGAACTAACCAAAATTGATAGTTAATGAAAGAAATAGTTTCAGAATGATTAAAAGCCTTAAATTATTTTTGTCCCCGTTCAATATTGCCCCTTCTATCAAGATGACATTAAACTAAGTTATACAGTAAAGGCTGTAGAGAGACTAGGAAAGTCAGGGAAAATCAAGGAAAGTGACGGAGAAAGAAATATTGGCTAAAGAAATAAAGTTAGGGGAAAATGTAAAATTTTGGCAAAAGTCCGGGAAAATGTAAAATTTTGGCAAAAGGCCGGGAAAATGTAAACTATTTGATAAACGTCGCACACACAGGGGAAATTTCTGTGAAAAGGGAAAAACAAATTCCAAAACCAAAAATTTGAAATTTGGGAGGTTAAGATTTTGAATCCTATTTTTTTCTTCCGGAGTTTTGGTCAAGGAAATATTTGCATTTTAGACAGGGTTTAGTTCAAGTAGATTTTTTTCTGAAACGAACAATTGGATATCTTTCTATAATCATCGACGTACGAAGGATTTTTTTTAAGGAGGGGGGAGGGTTCAAAAAAAAATTCTGAAAAAGATGGTTTTTTCCCTTTTTTTGTGTGCAAAATAACGCTACAATCTCGACTCCACGGTGGGAGGGTAACCCATCTTTCCTTCCGCGTACGCCAGTGGTCTTCAAACTTTCAGACAAGGCGGGCCAAACTGAAACTATACGAAGGTTTTTAACAGCTGGCTAAAGCGAGAATATATTTAGGAAAGAGACAAAATTCAACTGCACACGAGCTCTAAGGAAAGATCGCGATATTCGTTGCCTCTGTTGTCTAGTGGTCTAGGGCGTTCGCCCGAAAAGGACGTGGGTTCGATTCGCAGCAGTTGAATTTTTTTTCTTTTCTAAATATATCTTCGCATCAACCAGCTGTTAAAAACTTTCGTATGGATAGCGGAGAGTGACGTCATCCTGAAACTTCCCACGCAGTCCGAGGGCCACCAACTCATGTAACCATTGACGTTATCTAAACGTTTTTTTTCCAGCACTTGATTCTAGGAATCACTGAAACACAAAACTGATAATCGCTGAATGAACGGAAAATGCTTTCTCCCTATCATTTATGCTGTTCTTTTTTCACAATTTTTCTCCTTTTGAATTCAAACATCTCAGCGAATATTGCATTTAGAAAGTGGAAGTTCTTTTGTTAGCATCGGGAGAAGAGACAGGGCAACAACTTTCTAATTGGGTTTTTGAGCACAGGGTGTCCGTATAAAAAGTTAATTTTTTTTTAGCGGTTTGATATACATACTTCTACTATACAATAGAAAATTATTATTTGTCCGTAAAAGAGAACAGAACAAAGGTTTTCTGGAGGAAATGACTGATGTAGATAAGTTTCTTAACTACTCTCAAAATTCTAATCAGCATATAAATTTCCTAATTGTAAATATACAAAGTTTAAAATCTAACTTTGATACTTTCCTTGTATTTTTGAGATCTCTGCAAGTTCAAATAGATATAATATGTCTTACAGAAATATGGATGAAGGCGAATGAACTGTTCAATTATAACATTAAGGGCTGTTCAAGTATTACGTAAGCAAATTTTTAGCCATTTTTGACCCCCCCCCCCCGTCAGCAAAACGTTGCCTCCCTTCCCCCCTTGTCAGCAAAATTTCGTCATCAGCTCTGCCTCTCTGAATCCTAACTCATATTTTCATAAAGGGTGGTTGATGACATAAGCATTATCCAAACCGCCCCTCCCCCCTTTGTCATCAAAAGTCAGCAAATCGGAAACCCTCCCCCCCCCCATCGATGATGACGTAATAATTAAACGGCCCCTTACTAATTATGAATGCATTACTGACTACTATTCATATTCTAATTGTAGAACATACAATAAATCAGGCGGAGCGCAAACAGATCAACAGGTAAAAATAAATGAATTACAAAAGAGCTCATAAAAAAAAGCATCAAAAGCATTTCAAAAGTTATTGAAAAACGTATAAATGGGCAACTAATTAGCTTCTTAAACCATAACAACTTTATTGCATGCAAACAGTATGGATTCCAGCAAAACAAAAATATTGAAATGGCTATATTAAAAGTCTGTAATTACCTAAATAATGGCTATAATAACAACTAATATTGCATAATAATCTATCTGGATTTAAAGCAAGCATTTGATAACGTAGACTTAAATATTTTAACAAGAAAATTGCATAAGGCTGGAGTCAGGGGACAAGCACTTGAATGGTTCAAAACTTATTATTTACATAGACACCAAGCTGTTACTATAAATAAGAAAATTAGTGATTACCATGAAACAAAAAAAGGTGTTCCCCAGGGATCAGTGTTGGGTCCCCCATTATTCTTAATTTATATAAATGACTTTTGCAAAATGCACCTGAACGGACAGCTAATCTCATTTGCAGACGATACAGCATTATATATAGAAGATGACGATATAACTAACCTCTTAATAAAAACTGAAAATGATCTTAGAAATATCAATAAGTGGATGACAAAAAATAAACTTAAAACTAAACATTAGTAAAACAAAATATCAATGCATAAAAACGCGAAGCATTCATCATGACACTGAAATTCACATTAAAATCCATAACTGTCACCCTCAGGAACAACATAGCTGTAATTGTGAAGTCATAGAAAAGAGTTTATACGAGTATGAATATCTAGGAATAATAATTCAAGATGATCTAAAATGGAGCGCTCATTGCAACAAACTTGTCAAAAAACTCAGATTCTATGGCTTATGTGCTTGGGGAGGTGCATACCAAACTGACATTGAAAAACTAAGCAACATATATAATAGAACAAGAAGTATGATAATGGATACATATCGTGAAAACAATAATAATATAAATAGCTATATTTTTAACATCAGACAGCTATATATTTACAGAATGATTAACTTCTTAACAAGAAACAACGAATGGTTACAGAGAAAAACAAATAGAACCTCGGTAAGACTTAAAAACGAATATCAAATACCAAAAACTAAAAAACATCTCTTCCAGAAAAGTTTCTCTTTCAATGCACCTAAAATAATGAATGTTTTCCAATCGGAGTACCAAACAACTAACAACACTAACAAAAAGTATGAAATATATCAATATGTAAAAACGTCTGAAATAATGAAAATGATGTTTTCCTAGCATTACGAAATCTTTTGATTGCTTTTTTTTTCATTTTCACATGTCCTGCTAATAGCATACCTAGACACTATCGCATAAATTATGTCTTACACACACTGAATCACCTACAATATATATAATTTCTGAACTTTTTGCGAAACCTTCACGAGTGTGAAATTACAATCGCCTTTTTATATTTTTTGTCTGATAAATTTTCTCACATTGCTCTTTATGTCTTCATGCAAATAGAAAACATAATAACATCGTAATGTACTTTGGTTCAAATTGGCGGCTAAACAAATAGAAATAAACAGTTGCCGCTGTGATGGTCGAGTGGTTATAGTGCCGGACTCGTGATGCGAGGATCCGGGTTCGAACCCCACAGTGGTGGTCGGCTGAAGTTGGTTTTCTGTGGTTCCCAACTTCAAGGCGCAAATGCGAGCCGATCTCCCCGTTAAAAAGTCTCGCCACAGAGAGCAACAGTCCTACAACGGTAAATCATTCAACCATAACACTTCACTCATAGTTAGTAAAACTGGGGGCAGATGACAGCACTACACATAACAAGCATTACACAGAAACAAACTTTACGCCAGGTTGCACTACACGTACACGCACATTCCCGCATATACCGATTCGTTGGGGGGTTCCGCGGGGGGGAGAGGGGTGCATGTGTGGTGTAGCAGTAGTAGGTAGGGGCTCGGGGATCCATGATGTTCTTAAGTCAGCCGCCTCGTTGGGCAATTTGCCTGTTGTGGCGTTGTATTTGTATTTGTATTCAAAGGAAGAGAAAAATATGCATATATGTATCACTCATTATATTATTATTACTATTATTTTTTTTTCTTTTTTATTTCTTATTTAATTATTATTATTTTTTCTTTCTTCTCTCTCTCATTTTGCTTATGTAAACAGAGCAGATATAAATCTTATAGGCTTCCTGGAAGGACAATTGTCCCTTGGGGCCACATAAATGTCTTTATTGTGGGTGCGCGCGCTCAATTTCATATGTATATTTGTGTATTGTCAAAATATCAAATAAGTGGCCGGTCAAAAAAGAAAAAAAGAGGGGTGATCGCATCTTGGGGATGGGGCTGTCAGTTAAGAAGGGATTTGCTGTATCTGAGGTGCCCACGTTATTTGGATACTTTTTCCTAATTGAAAGTATGCCTCTAAGATGAATGGTTCGCCAGTACATTGTGGTGCAAGCTGTTAGCTTCATCCTGTATAATGCGGATCAATGAAAATGACCAAACCTCTTTGTGCAATGCCGCGTCTGTTTTTCAAGATGATTTCTTTTCGATTTTTGTGCAACTGATAGTGCTCGCCCTCCCCTCAACTCCGAGAAAAATAAACGGATGAAGAAAAATGCTCTGTCTTTCTGTATTATTTATATTGTACGCACATTCCTACACTACGCCAAAGAGAATGGGGTAGGAAAACGTTTTTTCCGAGACCGTCTCTCTTTCTGTTATCAAAATTTAAACGAAAGCTAAGCGGCAGTGCGCGGGTGGGCCCATGCGTTAATACGACACTGGGAGCTTCCCCCTTCCTTCTTCCAAAGGAAAAGTTCCCCAGTTATAATCTAGATATATAAAATATGTCCTAACTGATTGACTGACTCATTCACTGATTCATCATCACCGAGCCGGGGAAACCGCTGAAACTCTAGATATAAAATCGAATTTGGTCAATAGTTTTGTTTCATGATGTAAAGACCAACTAAAAAGTTTTTTTTTAAATCCCAATTTAACGGGGTTCAAAGGTAACATAAAGAAATCACACCGAGTCGAAACCGCTGAAATTTATGAAATTTTTTCAGAAATTTTATTTCATGACCAACTAAGAAGGAATTTTTGGAAATTCGACACCTGATGGTGTCATAAGTGGGTTCAAAGGTAACCTAGAAAAATCACGATGAGCCGAAACCACTGAAGCCGTTCATAAAATTCATCAGAAGTTTTATTTCATGACGTGGAAACTAAGAAGGGTTTTTTCGAAATTCGACCCCCCCCCCCCTAAGGAGGTTCAAACTTACCATTCATGAAATTTGGTCAGTATTTTTTTAGAGACTCACTGAGAAGGAATTTTTCAAAATTCAACCCCGTAGGGGTGGGGAGTTCAAAGGTTATATGGAGTAATCAGCAATAAGCCGAAATTGCTGAAACCATAAAAACGAAGTTAAGTTAGTATTATATTTTATTATGTAGATATCCAATGAGACGGGATTTCTGAAAATTCAACCCCTAAGGGTATTATGATAGTTACAAATGTTATATGAGGAATCATCGCCGAGTAGTTTTCAGATTACCATATCCACGCGAGCGAAGCCGAGGGTAACAGTCTAGTCGTTGCATATATTCACGGCAAGGGTGGCCAACCTGCGGCACACGTGTGCAAGGGGCAAGCCATGGTATCAGGAGTCTCATTTGAAAAAGTGTTCTCGTGCCACACGAGAACACTTTTTCAAAAGAAAGTGTGCACCAAATTGAAGAAATTTTATTCATTTTTCAATCAAAAAAATTCTCACCAATTTTTAAGCAATCTTTTTCTTATGAATGATGATCTTGTAGGCTGCCAAACCTATATTTAATATGGTAGACACTTTTAAAATAATATGTGATGACTTTTTCTATTCAATGTGTTTCTATTCGTTTTTTCATATTCGGGCATAGTTGCTAGACGTCCCGTGCGTACGAGATTCAGGATTGTCCACGTGTGGGACATGCACTGTATAATACAATTACATTGTACGTCCATGAATTCGGGGAGAATGCCCGTGTCCCGTAAAAGTGGGGCGTGTGGTCTGCATTATAGAATTCGTAAAGTGGCACGTGCATTGAAAATAATCTTGATTGCGGCACGGCTTGGAAAAAGGTTGGCCATCCCTGATTTACGGTATGCTTATTATAGATGTCCTCATGTTTGGAGTTATTTTAATCGCTCGTACTTTTGTATTGGCTCGTACATGTTTACGATTCCCCTCTTTTGTTCACATTTTCAGTTTTTTCTTGGAATTGTCTTTTTTTATGTCCTGGGAAGAAAAAGAAGATTTCATTGCGTGGCATGCATTTGTCTACTTGTGAGCGTGTCTTTAGTTTTTTGTCGGAAATAATAGTTTTAAAATTATTAATTAATTAATTAATATAATGACATGTCCCGATTCACTGACTGATTTCTAATCGCCGAGCCGAAACCACTGAAGTTATGAATATAAAATTTGGTCACTAATTTCATTTCATGAAGTAAAGACCCACTAAGAAAGGGTTTTCCAAAATTCGTCCCCCTAAGAAGGTCATAAGGGAGTTCAAAGGTTATACAGAGAAATCATGCCGAGCTAAAACCGCTGGAGCTATCTATATTTATGAAATTTTGTCAGTAGTTTTATTTCATGACGTAAAGACTCACTAAGAGGGTTTAATTCGGCCTCTAAAGTGGTCATCGCTCAGCCCAAACCGCTGGAAGCTATAAATATGAAATTCGTTCAGTATCATATTTTATAATATAGACTCGCCAAGACGGGATTTCTGGAAATATAACACCCAAGGAAGTCACGAGGGATTCAATTGTTATTGAGAGAAAACATCGCCAAGCAATTTTCAGATTAACAAATCCACGCGAGCGAAGCCGCGGGTAACAGTTAGTTATTAATATTTATGCTAATTTGTTAGAATTAGTCGTATGAAAATTTGCTGTTTGTTAAAAATAATAGGGGAGGGGGAATGAATTACCCACACGCGTGTTCTTTTTTGAGTCGGTTTCGGTGCTTTATACAGAGATACTGAGCACTATCGGAAAATTAGAAATACATATAAAATACAATTAAAAATAGTGAGATTGTGTTTTATAGAGCCTACAAGGACTAACATCCAAGGATGGTGTCACTTTCCGCTATTCATACGAAGGTGTTTAAAACAGCTGGCTGATTCGAAGATGCACACGAGTTCTAAGGAAAGATTGAGATTGGTTGCCCTTGTAGCCAGTGGTCCAGGGCGCTCAACCGGCAAGTGAGAGGACGTGGGATCTATTCCCCGAAGTTGAAGTTCCGCAGTTGAATTGGTCTTTCTTTAATGAATTCATCTTCTCATCAGCCAGCTGCTTAAAATTTCAGTAATGACTAACATTCTACTAGTGGGGGTGCTGTGGGTGCTCGAACACCCACGGTGTTTTATGGTAGTTGTCTAAGCACCCAAAACTGATTCAGAAATCAAAATTTTCTACATAAAGATCAAGAAGCGCTATCTGCTGATGCAATATATAGTGACTTGAATGTTTTAGGAAAGTATTAACAATATGCACTTGCAATACGGAATAATTCATCTTCAGAAAATTGACTTCTGACGATCGGCTCCCGAGGCCTCCAATTAAAGGCAAAAATGATTTTTTTTTTATTAGTTGGCACAAAAATTATTACTTCTAAATACCGTCGGTATCTATTGGGTTCATGGGCCCCTCCGAATATATTCTCAATAAGTTTACGGCCATGGAATGCTGGTAATGAGCGTTCCGATGGAAGATTGAAAGCAATCGCTGCTTTACCTTTACTTTTGCAATCGTTTCAGAAATAGGGGCAAAACCTCATCCTTATTATGAAAAGGAACAGTTGTTTTCAAAAACATTTTTCGTGTTTTTCAGGGAAAATGTTACGCGCAAGTGATTCTAGAAATTCTATGTAAGTACAGTAAACAATACAAAATGCAATCACAAAACATGCTCGAATTTCTCTTCTCGCGTGGTTACGTGTTTTATATAAATAAACAGGTAATGAAAAAGAATAATCTAGGTCTTTTCGGCTGGTCTGCCGTGACGAGATCCGACTCGATTTTTTATATTGTATAGATGAGTTTTATTCTAATCGCTGTGCAGTTTTGTTATTCCATTGCTTCGATCTTTGTTAGTCGTTTTCAAGGTCTTCCTTGCTTTTTAGATTTTGTAACTATTATTCCTTTTATTACATTTTTGATTTTTTTTTTTTTTGTCATTGGTCATTTGAGTATGAACTTTTTTTTTCTTTGAGTACAAACATAACTTCATAATTTGCGTTTTCATAAACTATTGGTGGTAAAAAAAAATGGTTTCGTATTCCATTATCTTCACTGATGTTGTCGATACAGATAATTTGTATAATTTTATGACAGATATAAAGTGGGACCTCGTTTATATATACGTCGTCTCTCAAATATAAGTCAAGTATTAATCGACTTTCACATTTATACGACGTTTGGCTTCAGTCGATGCTCATATTCCCACACATTTTAGTATTAAATTATTTTGTTTGTTGGACGTTTTCATTTTGACTGGAATCCCAAATCTTTAAAAAATGGCATCATTTTCATCCATCGAATTCACACAATTTTGTAGATTGTGAAAACGCGTCGCCGAAATAGTTTTATATGTCACCGTAAAAGCCATAAATTTTGAGGTGATTGGTGACAAGTAAGAAAATAAGCTTTGAGCCAGTTGTGACTATTTGAGTGGACTCGCTGAAACCTGGATAGCTCGTGTTCCAAGGGGAATCGCAAAAACATATCGACTTAAGTGAATATGGCTTATCTTCCATTTCTTTATCTTGATCTTCTTCATCTGGTACCGCTTCAGTTTCAGGAGCAATCAACTGCATTAATTCCTCCTCGGTCAATGCCTCTGAATTGATATTAATTAGCTGTTCGACTTCTTCTATATCAATATCATTGAACCTTTCTCCACTTACCTGGTGAATCGCCAGTGGTTAATGCTTGATCGGCAGCGATTTTTACATTGCGTAATCCAAATTGTTTCTTAAACCTATGAAACCAACCTTGCATAAAATTCTGATGAAATAGACGTTTCATCAGCACTCTCCTTTATAGAAGAATAAATTTTTTTCGCCTTTTCCGTTATAATATTATAATCAATTCGAATATCTTTTTTTATAGTAGTCTTGTGTTTTTGTTAGGGGGGCGGGGGGGGGGAGAAGAAGGTGAGATAGGAAAGAAGGGGGGATTTTAGTGATCAAAATACATATACAACAATATTAAAAGTAGTTTCTGTGCTTGCAGAAGTATGCTAGTGCAATTTTTCGTTTTTCTGCAGAATTTCAGCCGTTCCCTTTGCCAGTTTGTTGTAACCATAAACATGTTGGGGTGAATCGAGAAGCTATCCATACTTAGAATAAGACAACCATAAATACATTATGGGCATTGTATAGTATTTTATCATGTGTATATATTGTTTATAATTTTAGTTTTTAATTAGGTTGCTGTATTTTTGAAATATATGACATCCATATTTTTTATGGGCATCTTTTTCTCAGCCACCTCGTTGGGCATCTTGCCTGTTGTGGCGTTGTATTTGTATTTGTATAAACAAAACCCGCATTTTCTGTACGAGAAACACATGGATCACTTAGGTCAGTGTTTCTTAACCACTGGGCCGTGGCCTGGTACCTGAGTGATTCACCGTTCCATTTTCAACCATTCATTTCCCATTAGTTGTGCGTATGAAAGGCCTTCCCCTCGCAAAAAAGAAATTAACCGGGCTGTGGGCTTTCAAAGGTTGAGACCCAATGCCATAGGCGATGCAAAGTTTTCGCTGCCACAGATGCAGCCACTTCTGATCGAATTTCAGATTCCTTTGTCTTAATACATCTTACCGTAGATTCATTGATTCCGTAATGGCGGACCACAGCAGCAATTGGGACTTACTTTCGCCAAGCTTAGTCAATATATCAAATTTTTCTTGTAAAGTTTTCACCTTTTTTTGGTCTTTTCGAAGCATTATCAGTAGCACTGTAATAGAAAAATGAGCCATCCTAACCACGTGCAACTCAAATTTTGTAAACAAAACATGTGAATGACGATTGCTGAGTGTTGCCAAAAAAAAATTTCCAATAAAGAAAAAAACCGCGAATACGGGGGCCGACTGTAATGCTTTTCATCACTTTTCTCCGACTATAATTTTAAGAATAAATCGAATTATTATTAATTGAATCATTGACGAATTTACTAATTCCATTTAAATTTGAGAATGATCAGTTAGATCAGAGGTTCTTATTCTTTGGTTTTCCACAGACCCTTTGTGCTGATACGATGTCACTGTGCGGTCGAGTGGGATTGCCATGGGCTTGGCGGAAATCTCTGAATCTCGGGGCATGAGGCCAGAGTCCTGTCAGCACTACCCCTGTGGGAGGCCATGAAATTACTAATACACAGGGTGTCCCATAAATTCGTAAATTGTTAAAAGATTCATAAAAATTGAAGGAAATTGATATTATATTTCAATGCGGGTTGCAAAAAATACGGAAACTTTAAAATACGGGAGTATTTCAATTCAGAAAAAAATTTGTTGAAATTTTTATCGATAGACGACACTGCACGTTGGTCCGGTGGGAGTGATTGGGGTTGAACCTTTCTTTAACCTCTTCTGTGTACGAAACATTCGTGAACCTCCAACCGGCGATCCGTGGTTGAGATAAAACAACAATCCCAATAGTGTTTCATCCACCAATGGCAACATCATAATGTAAGCACAAGTAACAGGAAAATTCAGAAATGATCTGATAACTTTATAACAGTGGTTCTGAACCTATGGAATCCGGAGGGCCCGGTTTCATTCATTTTTGTAAGTGAAAGGGCCAGTCAAACACATGGCTAACGAGAAATGAATAGGGAAAAGGAAATGGCCAGTCACTACAGTCCGGAAGTTGAGGAAAAATGCCATAGATGCCTATTTCCGAACTTTTTTTGGCAAAAATATATTTTTTGAATTTTTCCTGCCTTAAATGGATTATGTGGACTTCTCACCATTTGTTAGAACTGTATGAAGTTTCAAAAATCTAAATTCAACATTTTTTAAAAAATACTTCCCATTAGTCGATTACTAAATCCGAGGTATATTCTGCTAACACATGTCGACTAAACTTTCCTGCAAAAATTCAGAATTTTTGGGGCAGTAGTTTTCTTTAAATCTTACGGATGAGCTCAAAAACTGCAATCTGAGAAAATCGCGTTCAAATTGTTTTTTCTAGTATAAGTTTACACTCAATCCACTATTTCTTTCTTTAATTATGAATGAAGAAACTAACCGATTGACACAAAACCTTTAGTATTTTATTTGCAATCGAATGAAATATATAATGTATATAATATTTTTTGAAGTCATTATTGGAAGTTCGACTTTTTCAAGTCAAAAGAGTAGTGACCCCTTAAGTGATTAAATTTGAAAACGTTTTGATTTCGATATAATTATGCTTAAATTTCAGCTAACTACATATTAAGTATTCGATTGAATCGAGCTCTGACTTAACTTTGAAAGACCACATACACTTTTTCTTTGGCATGACAATATCAAATTAACTTAATAATGCAGTTATTAAAATTTATTATTGAAACGGTCTATTGAATGAGTACAGCCAATATTCCAGCCAGTTTTCGAATCCTTAAAATCGAAGTTTCTAGTTACTTTTAACCTTTTCCATTAATTGCCTTCTTTTAGTGCCTATTTTAGAAATTTTTACTGCCAATTGACCTACCTATTTTGACCATTTTTTAGTGCCTTGGACTCTACCAATCACACTCGTGGCCCGGATGAATGGCATCAGGACACGGCAGTTGAGAAAAACTATTTTTAAAATAGGATTCCCCCCTCCCCCGATTTGTACATTGCCAGTGATTTGCTTTCGTGCAAAGCTCACGGCCGTAACTAGATACTTTGTCACCCGGGACAAGTCAGAATTTTCGTGCCCCTTGGATGCAAAAGGCAGTTAAAGGGCGAATTCGTCGCCTCTTCTGGTTCAGCGCCAGACCCATTTGCCTCCCAGCGCCTCCCCTAGTTGCGGCACCGTCTCTACCGACAAAAAGTTGAACTAATATTTTTCTTATATTTAAAAAAAAAATAGCTTTTCGCGGAAATCTTTTTTCACACAAACACACACCGTATTCAAATTTTCCAATGCTTTTAATCAGGGGCGTAGCCAAAAATTTTGTTCGGGGGATCACTTTCATTTCGGGAGGAAACCAAAGCGATGATTTGGTCATCTTTTCCCCTTTTTTCTGTCATTTTCTCACATTTCGGGGGGGGGACCAGACCCCCCCCCCCCCGCTACGCCATTGCTTTTAATCTTTATGAATTTTTATTTACTACGAGATACATATGGTCCTTCCTACATTTACCTTTGAAATATTTGGTATAACCTTTCTATCATTAGAAAGGTTTTGTTATGAATCACTAGATGTCACTACGAATCCTGCAAGTTAGCAAGGGGAAAAAGGAACGTGTTTTGCGAATCATTCCCAACGACATAGAGCTTTTTGAAGCTAAGCGGAGTGATCACAGGTGGTTGGTGTTACGCCCCTCTCGCTCTGCGTTAGTGCCTTACCCTTTATTTAATTTTTCACTAGTGTTTCCCTCTTTAAGTACAGTTTTATTTATTTATTTGTTCCGAAGGAATAATTTTATTTAATTTCCTGAAGTGAAGGATCAAGGCTCTTGGTTAGGGCTCTGCCCGTTTCCGGGGTCTAGTTTGACTCCGTCAAATGTGCAGCTATGGCTGTTCAAATAGATACACAGCCAGCGGTCAGTGCAGACAAAATCTCGTCTACAAGTCATAATTGGAATTCTCCATTAACTGATGAAGACATCTTGGACGGTTTTGGTGAGTCCCCTCGTATTTTGCTAACTTTCAAGTTTTCGGGTGCAGAAATTATTCCCAGATCCAGGCCTTTGTGCCTGAAAAAGGATATCTGCTCTAAAATCACTGATCCTAAACACATCTCAGAGATTCGATTCACACGCTCAAGTGAGCTGTTAATCTCTACGGAAAATATTCACACTGCGAAAGAGATAAATAGGATTGATAAAATTTTGAACATTCCCGTTAAATCGGTCCTTTTGAAGGATTCGATTACCTCCAAATTTTTGCTAAATATTCCGTGTGATATTGCAGTAGTGGAAATTGCGGAAGAACTGCAATCGGAGGGGTTACAGGTCATCGGTATTCGAAGATTTATAAAAGAAAGAATTCCCTTACAAACTGTTCTGGTTACGATTCTTGGCAGGAACATTCCGCCGGAAATAAAGTTATGGTTCTTGATATTTCGGCCACGTAAATTTATTGAGCGTCCTAATCAATGCCTTCGGTGCTGGAGCTTCTTTCACCGCTCAAAGTTTTGTAGAGTATCATCTCAGATCTGCAAACGATGCGGCCAAAATCATAACCACGAAACCTGCCAAAACCCTATCTCCTGCATTAACTGTAAGGCTTCCACTCATCTTGCCTCTGACCGTCAGTGCCCTGCTTATGTCTTGGAGTCAAAAGCATATCACTATAAAGCCGATCATCATGTTCCAATAAACATCGCTCGAGAAAGATGTAAAATGAATTCCTCTTCATATGCTGCTCGGACCAGCATTTCCATGTCATCTGACTTCAGTGCTCTCAAGGCCGAGATCAGTTCCCTGGTCCAAGCGGAAGTATCGGCCATTAAAGAAATTGTACTTAAAGATCTGAAAATAAGTCTTCAGGAATCGCTGAATGACTCTATTAGAGCGCTTATTCCTGAAATAGTCAATTCGGTTAACCTAGCTGTACATAAGGTGAATATAATACCGTCACTTAATTCGAATGTGAATATGGACACTTCTGGTCCTTCGACTGCTATTTTCAATCAACCTTTGCCCCCTGAGCATAATGACGACAGTGACTTTTCTCAAGATCCTGAATCGAATATTTTCTACACGTCTCCTGCGGAAAGGGTTAAACAAAGACGATTAGCTAAGAGACTGAAAAATGACTCAGCCTCAAATGTGAAAACCTAGTTTTCACTTAATTTCGTTTTTTGTCTCCCCCCCCCCTTTTTTTTCCCCCCTTCTCGCTTAAAGTTTGTTCCTCGCTTGATCTTTTTTCCTTTCTCTCTGTTATCGAGTTTGATAATGGTTTTTCTTTACCTCATTTAGAGCTGACAAGAGTTCAGTATTCTTATTGTTGTGATCAAATCGAGTTTGGTTTGGTTTTTTTTTCTTTTTTTTTTTTTTCCCCCTCCCTTTCCTATTGTGTTTTTCTCGCTTGATATTTCCTTTTTCTTTCTCAAAAAATAAGTGTTTTTTATTTTTTTGTGTTTTTTTTTATTTTTATTTTTTCTGTGAATTTGATGCTTTTTCCCTATATTCAGTTCAATATATTTTTCTAGTTAATCCTTTCCAAAAAAAAAAAAACTATGAATAATATGAATTTTAGAATTCTTCAATGGAATGTCCGAGGCATCAAGTCCAAATCATCCTTTATCAGAAATTTTTGTTTAAACTATGATATGTTATGTTTACAGGAGACTTTTCTGGAACCGAAGGACCATTTTTTTCTTGCCGGTTTTCAGATATTTAGAAATGATCGACTTCTCCCAGGTGGTGGTTTAGTGACCGCGGTGAATTCATCTCTTTCCTCATCTTTGATATGGAAAATTTCCGACCCCTTTTTTGAAATTATGATTGTTCAAGTCTTTCTAAATAATTTTTCTATGTATGTTGTTAATTTTTATCGTCCTCCAGGTGTTTTCAATATCGCGGCTATTGACAATATTTTCTCATACATCTCTGGGAATTTCATCATAATCGGAGATTCCAACAGTCATCATCCAAACTGGGGAGGACATATTGTATCTCCTGCAGGTACTATGTTATTTAATTGGTATCTTAATCATAACCTTTGTCTAGTTCCTCCATTTTGCCCCACCTTTTATAGCAAAGACTCACAATCTTATATCGACTTATGTTTCTGTAGTCCAGGTCTTTATAGATATATTATCTGGACTCCCTGTGAATCCTTATTCAATAGTGATCATTTGCCAATTAAAATTTCCGTCTCTTTGAATAAACAATTCATATCTCAGGAATTCCGTTTCATTAAATGGTCAGCGGTAATGGCAGGTCTCTCTGCCATCCCCGCTACTAACGATTTCGACAATATCTACAATCATGTTGTTTCCATTGTTAACTCAGCTAGGTACTCTGTGTACCGGAAGAAACAACCTTGGCTTAAGTTGGATAAAGAAGGGCGTATTGCTCTTATCGAAAAAAAACGGGCTTTCCGCTTATTTCGCCGTGTGCCCTCTCAGGACAACTGGTTTAAATATAAAAAATTAGCTTCTGTTTTTCGTCGCCACCTTCGCATTCTACGGTTGAAGACTCTGGCTCAAGAACTTCATCCTTTTACGCAGCCCTCAGCTCTTTTTTCTGTCTTGCGTAGACACCGTTATATCGTGGCGAAAACTTGGGATGATTCCAGGCATATTTTCAAGATTGCTAATAATAGTTATGTCGATCCTCTCGTACAGATCCAACTTTTAAAATTTAACCATTTCTCTTCACCTGGCCGATCTCACACCGTTACTTTTTATGGTCCTCCTCGTGAGTTCCAGGCTCAGATGGATGCACCGTTCACTCCCACGGAAATTCGTAGAGCCATTTCTTCTGGTCGCTCAACGACCCCTGGTCCAGATGGTGTTCCATTGAAGGTATATAAACTCCTTCCAAATAAGGGGATTGAATTTCTGAATGCATTTAATACCCTTTGGTCTTCATCGCTGGTGCCGCCGACTTTTAAAGAAGGACGTATTATTTTTATTCCCAAGTCAGGAAAACCAACAAATGATCCGAAGAACTTTCGTCCTCTGACCCTTATAAACACTATTAGCAAAATCTTTGAGCGAATCATTCTTTTTAGGATCACCTGGATTGCATTACGATTTGAGCTCTTTCCAAAAAACTTTTATGGTTTTCGACCAAAAACTGGTGCTGAGGTTTGCATGAAAGATATGGTGTTCTCCATTTCATATGCCCTCCAAAGGGGCTATACTAGCTACATTATTGCTCTAGATTTGAGAGCTGCTTATGATTCTGTGAGACATGATTTGCTCATTGTCAAATTAGCCCGCTTGGGCTTTCATGGTAAATTTTTAACTTGGCTCTTTAATTATCTCTCGAACCGTAAACATGTCATTCATTGGAGGGGTTCCAGATCTGGTGCTTTTGCTCCCAATTGCGGTCTTTTACAGGGTTCCACCCTCTCCCCTGTACTTTTCACTCTGTTCACACTAGATATAACCTCATATATTAATTCTGACATTAATTTTTTTATGTATGCTGATGATATTTTTCTTCAGATGAATGCGTTAGATGGGAAGTATGCTGAGTCTAGATTGATGAACACCCTGCCTAACATTCTCAGATGGGCTGAAAATAGTGGTTTGTGCATCTCTCTATCCAAATCTCGTTTTTCTATTTTTTCACGGAGACGTCCTCCATACTTTCCTTCTTTCAGCATTAATGGCGAATCCATTCCGTTTGATCCGTATTTGAAAGTTCTAGGTGTTCATCTGGATTGTACTCTCACCTGGAAAAAACAATTATCATCTCTGCGTTCTAAGGGCACTCTATCTTTAAACATTTGTCGCTCCATCTCTCACTCCTCAAGAAATATTCCTTGCAAGTTCCTCAAACCTGTGCTAATGAGCATCATTGGAGGTACCATTGGTTACGGAGCTGTGGCTTGGTTCAATGCAGCCAAATCTTCTCTCACTAAGATAAACACCATTTATAACTCCTCGATGAGATCTATCTTAGGCCTCCCTACGTCAACTCGCATAGATAAACTCAGAACCATTCTCGCCCTACCCTCCTTTCAGGATTCTATTCTCTTCAGAATTGGGTTATCTTGTATTTCTGCCACAGCCTCTCCCACGCAGGGTCACTCTAACCATATGGATTCGGGTTTTTGTCGCCTCTCTCCATCTTTGGCTAGGAAAATATCACAGTTCAATAATACCATTGGTTTTTCCCATAGGTCCATGTTGCGTCCAATTTATTCCTTTTGGCCGTGGATACCCTCAAATATTTATTTCATATCGGAGGGTCTTAATTTTCAAAAAACTAAGTCTACCATCCCTTATCAAGCAATATTCCAAGAGTACATTGAGTCTCTGCCGCTGAATGCTCATGTAATTGCTACAGATGCATCTAAATCATCTCAAGTGGTTTGTGGAGCTTTCTGTTTGGTTACTAGAGTTATCAAGTCTTGGTTCATTAATAAAGACTCCTCAGTTTTCACTGCGGAGGCCCTTGCTATTACTTTGGGTCTCAGATCCTTCATTCAATCGTCTAATTCTTCAATATTCATATTTACGGATTCCAAATCAGTCATCATGGCTCTCGACAATTTCTCTATTCATTCATCTACGGTGACTCATCTCCTGTATGCTCAACTGGTTCATACTAGTTCTTTGGTTAACAGCATATCACTAATTTGGGTCCCAAGTCATTCGGGCATTACCATTAATGAAACCATTGACAATCATGTTCGTACTGTAGCTTCTTCTACTGTTGATCTTCTACCTTCTAGCCTTTATGTGGAGGACATTCGTTCGATTTACTATCGCTACTTCAAGGAAAATATTCGCAATGCTCTTTTCTTATCTATTCCTGAGTTTAGCTTCTTCTATAACTGCTGCCAGAACTTCTCCCCTTTGTTTTCGAACAGAAGGTTGGAATGTTTATTTTACAAACTCATTTGCAATAGAGCTCCCTTGAACGAATACCTACATCGTATCAGGAAAATGGCTAACCCTCTCTGTCCACAATGCAAGATTCCTGAAACTTCATCTCATTTTTTGTTTTCTTGTATTGGGTTCTCCCAGGTTCGGTTCTCAACTTTTAATTCTCTTTCTCCACCAGTTAGGTGTTGGTCCGAGTTCTGTTCAGGCAGACCTGAGAACATTATCTGTAGCTTTGAGAGGTTCGTTACCCTTAGTCAACGTTTTTCGTGAGTTTTTATTATTTTTTTTCTCTCCCCCTTTTCTTTCTCTCGTTTGGTTTTTGTCCTTTTCTGTCTTGGTTGTTTGGTTTCATTTTTGTTACCACACACTCATCCAGGGACTCCATGTCATCATATCATTCTAAAGCGGCTTAGCATCGTCCCCTAAGCCTGAAGACTTCTTCTCCATCTCATATAACATCTCCATCTGCGTTTGTTTCGTCTGGTTTTTTTTTTTTTTTTTTTTTCATACCCTTCTGAAGAAGAGGGAAGAATGGAAATTGCTGGAATTCCCATGTGTTCTGTGATTGATGACAGCTCTTTCGTTAGTATATTTTATAACATTTTCTATGCTTTTGTGGAATGTTTCTTTCTCTAACAGGGGATGGCCCGAAGGCATAAAGCCCTGTATAATTGAAGAAGAAGAAGAAGAACGACATAGAGGGTGAACCGGCTCATGTAAACAAAATCGGATAAACGCAGTGAAAAGCTCATTAATTGAAATTAAATTTCAATCCCGGCTGTTGCTTCACTTTGGGAAGATGTCCTTTCTGCGGAGCAGCGTTTATCGCTCGTGTCTCGCCGTCGCTCATCGGTGCGTCTCGAATGTCGCTCATACACGTGCATCGTCGAGGCGACTCTGGGCGACGAACCAATTCTTCTCCAGCAATGATAACAACAACGTGTTGAGGGCGACTTGTTCGGCTGTTAATAATGCTCATGCGGAGAGGAGGAGGTACTCGTCGGTGCTGTTGGCGAAATCGGCCGCCGAGGAAGAGCAAGACATTGACGAGGCGATGGCCGATTTGGACAAAGAGGCCAAGAGCACGGGACGCCTTTTGAAGAGGAAAGTCAACAACGTGTACGCGATGATCAGGAGGTTGAACAAGGTGTCCTCCATACAGAGCCTGTACCTCATCAGGTGCTGCGGAGCCCTTCTCCGCGAAGAGACGCCTCGACGGAGGACGGAGCTCGTCGAAAAGATCTGGGACACCGTCAAGAGCTTGGGTGTCCCCCTAGACGCCAGTCACTACAACTCCCTGTTGAAGGTTTATCTAGATAACGGCAAGATGTTCTCCCCGGCTGAGTTCTTGGCAAACATGGAGAAGGATGGTGTTCAGCCGAACAGGGTAACTTTCCAGAGGCTCGTTGAAAAGTTTTGCGAGGACGGTGACTTATCCGGCGCCACTGTGATCATCGAACACATGAAAGAAAAAAAACAGCCAATTGGTGAACCAGTGTTTAATTCCCTCCTCAAGTGTCACGCGAAGCAGGATGACTTGGAAGGTGCGAGAGATATTTTAAAAGTCATGTCTACAGCTGGTCTCTTCCCTAGCATCGATACTTACACAACTCTAGCGACATGCTTTGCGGAAAAGGGTAATCTCGATCAAGTGCGTAAAATGCTGGATGAGGCAGAGTCTAAAGGTCTTCATGTTCCGGACAGTTCGTATCTGGAAATCGTCTGTAAATTGGCTGTCTCCGGTCACGATCAGCACATAGATGAATTTCTGCTTAAAATCAGTAGCGTGTCTAGACAGCTGTGCAGCAACGTCATCTTGGATTTATTGAATGCGGGAAAACCAGACACGGCAATGTACATTTTGAAGAAAACGTGCGAGACAATTAATTTTGACAGTGGCATCATCTTGTTTGTGAGGCATTTGGTCACAGCCGATTACCCAGTGAAGAAAGTGATAGAATATTGCGAAGCTTTGCGAGCCCAAAATGTGTACGTTTCTTCGTTTGCGACAAAATCGGCTTTGGAAAACGAAAAGCTTGTGGACATAGCAAAGTACTTTGAACTGATGCTAAGTCACGGTCTCCCAATACGACGACATTACTTTTGGCCTCTACTAGCGATACATCGTAAAAACAGCAATGAAGCAGGCATTTGGGATACATTGAAATTGATGCACGGTATGGCTGTGCCTGCTGATGGGGATACTTTCGTGGATTATGTGTTTCCAGCTGTAGATACTAATGATATTACGACCCTTTTTGAGCGTGTGCAAAATGCAGGTCAATCGGAGATGCTGGCTGTTGAAGCCTTTTTCAATTACTGCTGCAAGAATGGCTTATTTGCAAATGCCGTGAAAGTTTTCAAGAAATATCCAGCCAGGATTGATGAAAGCTTTTTGCCGCGTGTTGCAGATTCCTTCAAGCCAGCCAAAGGTCATCACGAAGACGATCTTTTATCACTCTTAGTCACAGTATACGGAAATACAGAGTTTATCATCAGAGAGGGCATGTGCGAGTACGGAAAGGCTTTCTTGGCTTTACTTAACAAGGGTAAATTGACTATTGAACTGCTGAGAAAAGCGAAGAATGCAGGTGTGACACTTTCAAGGTCAAGCTGCGACACTCTTTGCAGGCAGATTGGGAGAAACGATCCTGATAGTATTCAATTGATTCGGGACATGCAGTTTGGCTCTGCTTCTTTTATTTCAACTAATGAACAGCTAGCATCTCGTGCTCATCCCCGAGATATGAGCTTGGAGGAACTGGAGAGGAAAGTCAAGGAGTTGAAGGAATCTGGCAGCAGCACGAGATTATATCTTGCAAGTTCGCTCATCCTATATTGCAGGAACAAAGACCTCCAAAAAGTTATCGAAACAAAAAATGAATTGGATCAGCAGGGTTTTATCTTCACTCCTCCCTCTTTTGCGCTCATGATACACACTTGTGTTTTATGTGGAAATCTAGATGAAGCAAAAGCGCTAAAGAAACGTTTAAATGAAGAATATCCAGATTTTAAGCTTGATGCAGTAAAAACTATCGATTTCATAAACATGCTCTTTCAGTTTGGAAAACTCGACGAAGGTGTTGCTATGATGGAAAACGAATGTTCGGAGCTAGATTATCCTGGTCGAAGAGAGCGAATGCTTGATAGCGTTAGGAGGCTGTTGGGAACAGCTATGGCTACTGGCGATATTACTCTCACGAAAAAAGTGTACACATTTTTTATGAGCAAATTAAACATAACATCTCCCATCAAAGAGTTTGCAGATTCTCTTGTGAATGTCCACTTAGTGAAAAACGATCTAGATGGAGCAATAGCAGAATTTAAAAATTTTGCGATTAATAATAACATATTTCCATGCCGCAACAAGTTATTCAGAAAATGCATCGCGGAAAATAATTATGAAAAACTGCAGATGGTAGTGGATATATCTACGGCGCATGGTGGAAAATATTTTTCCCTACCTGAACTAGCATTGTGTTTCATAGAAACTGGTCACTTTCAGCAAGCCTGCAAAACTCTGCAGTCAGGTGGCCCAAGAATCGATAGATATCAAATCGAACAGTTGTGCCGGCGAATGCTCAGGCTCAACAAAGTAGCTGAACTGGAGCAATTCATCGCTGCAGCTAAAGTCCTTTCGAACATCGATAGAGACCAGTTGTATTTTTACCTTTTGCAGTTGTATTCGCAAATGAACAACTACCAAAAAGCCCTCGAGGTGTGGAACACTATGCAAGAAGAGAACATTCAGCCAAGTGTTAAAACCTTGTGCCTGATCGCTGATCTTTTGAAGAAAAATGATCAACCCATTCCATTTATTGTGCCGGATTTGCCTTCAACTTTGCCACAAGACGATGCTGAAGTTAGAGATTTGGCAACAGACAATGATGTAATTTCTACTCTTCAACACAATCTTGATTCTGGAAACACAGATAAAGTTGTCAACGTACTTGGCGAGATGAAAAAGGGACACATACGTTCTTTGTCTGTTGATGATATGAAGAACATAGTTGATCTATTTGCAAAAAATGACTGCCTCCGGGATATAATCGGCAATGTCCAAGTGATGAGTTACATCATCGAGAAGGCCAGGCTGATCGTGAGACCTCTTCTGGAAATGCATGCAGAGCAAGGAAACATTGACTACATTCGATCTCTGGCAGATTTTTTGCCCGATTTCACCTTAAAGAACATCAACTATAGCTATTATTATTTCAAAGCTCACATTTCTGCGGGAAAACAAGAGGCTTTGCTTTCAGAACTAGAGCAGAACATCAAAAAGAATGTGAAGATGTTTTCCTTTGCTGGTTTGCAGGAGCTGTTAGACTCCGCACCGAGTTTAGAGGGCAGAGTATCAGAATTGATTGAAATGTACTCGAAAGAGGCGAGTTACGATCTTCCCAGAAAAGTACTCTGGTTGCATAACTTCACTCGTGGAAATTTCAAAAAAGCTGAAGAGATCTATCAGCAGTACTCGCATGCATTTGGAAGTGTGGATTCATTAGCGATGTCTGTGTTGAAAGCGGTGAGAAATCTCCAAGATGAGGTGATTGGTCAGAAGTTTCTGGACTTTGTTAAAGACAAAGAACTAAAGCAAATAATTAGAGATAGAGCTTACAGTTGTGTGCTCGATGTTCTAGTTCTGAAGTCAAAAAGCACAGAAGCGTCAAATCTTGTGGATGAGGTTTTAAAGCAGAATATTCCCCTGAATATATTCAGCGAAACTACTTTGATGTCCTTGAAAAAGTTGCTCAAAAACAGCGGACAGGAAGTCACGTTTAAGATACCCATGCACGTTGAAGAAAGCTCAGACAGTTCTGATTCTGATGGAGTTGTCGGAAAAAGTGAAGAGCAACATTAATGAAACATTTTTTTCTTCAAATGCAGTAAAACCTCCAAACAATGGCCACTAATGGGACCAGGAGAATGTGGCAGTTATTAGAAATGACTGTTTTATTTCTGAAAAAAAAAATTAAAATTTGTGATTTATATAACATGTAAAATGATAATCCATTCTGTAATTAATTATAATTATATAATTGATTATATTTAGAATGTATGATTATGTTGATGCTATAATATTATAATAATTGATTATTCAAAGGGCGCAACTAGAGGGGGGGGGGTGTCTTCAAATTCCACCCTTTTAATTCTCTTTTAACCTTACACAGGGTGCCAAAATGCATGCTTGCCAAAACACAACAAACGACTTGACAAGAAAAACTGATGTACCAAGATGGCAGGCCCGTAGCCAGAAATTTCGGGAGGGAGGGAACCAAAGTGATAGAACAATAGATCAGGCCATCTTTTTCCAGTCATTTTCTCATATTTTGGGGGGGGGGGAGACCAAACTTCCAAGTCCCCCCCCCCCTTTTGCTATGGCCTTGCAAGACTATGTACCAGCTGCCCCCAAATAGTTCTTTATTCCCACCCACAGTCAACTTGACCAAACATGCTGAACTCATTACATGCAGGCCAAATGTGGCCGCCTGATGTGACCTATGACCTCAAATCTAATTTTGTAAGAATGAATTGAGAGGCACATTGTCAGATCACTTCACTGACCCGCGGCACATTTGTAGATCACTTAAGTAACCCCTTTTCCTTCTCCACTGCCTTTGATGTACCCATCTAGCATTCGTACCCAGAAAAATAAAGCATGCATAACCCCCAAATCTATGGAGGGGACTCCCTTAAAAATGTGCTTGGAAATTATTTTTCTTGTAGTGATGTGAATATTGTTTTTCCGACTCCATATCCAAAGTGGCCGTTGTTAGTTGATTACTTGTAGTGTCACATCTATGAGATACTTTCCAGCAAGATGTGGCAGTTGTTTGGAGGTGGCCGTTAGGGAAGGTTTTTCTACATATTTATGTTCATACATGATTTTTATAAAAAAAATATATACCATATGTTTTGCTATTAGGTTTTGTCGAAGCAATACTAGATCTATAACTGTGTGTGCATTTTTTTCGTGCTTTTATGTTCCATTTTGCGATCGATTATTATTGTTTTATATGTGAATGATTCATTCGGTGGAATTGCAGAGATGAGATTGACCAGTGGCATCTCTTTAGCTGGAGCTAAGGATTAAAGGATTCCTTAAAAAGTTGACACTTTTATTTCAATTGGTTTTTTCTTTTAACATGAACAGTTTCCCAAACTTTTTTCCATCTCCTCCTTCAGAAATTTTTCTTTCTCATTGCCCCCTCTTCCCCCCCCCCACAACTCAAGCAAATCCATAGGATCCTATGTTATACTCATAGCTTTTATCATTCCCCCAAGACCATTCCATTGCCCACCAGGCGACGATATTGCCCAGCTTGGGGAAACACTGCACTAGAATGACTGTAACAGTCATTTCGACGGCTATAGAGATATTGTACTAATATGATTGCAAAACATGTTAAATAGACTGTTCTTAGGCAAACATTAATATTGAAGGAACAGATGTTTTTCACAGTGTTTGCAAGTCTACAGTACCCATTTTATACTATTTCAAGATGGGCATAGATCCAGGATGATGTGTCGGGAAGGGCGAATTGTGCAAGTTCATTGAATCATCCTCTATTTTATACAGGACATATAAATTTGCCCGTATTATTTGGCTTTTGGGAGAAATGTCTATTCCTATTGCCCCCCCCCCCTCTGGATTACTGCCTGAGAAAACACCTTCAGCTGTGAATGATGCAGAGGCAAATATCTTGATTTGGAGGCAGGCATCTTCAGATATGAATGGAGCAAAAGCAGGTGCTTCAGCTGTGAATGAAGAGAGGCAGAGGAATTTGCAGCTACGAGTGGCGCAAAGGCAGACATCTTCAGCTGTGAATTGAGCAGAGGCAGGTATCTTCAGCTGCAAATAATTTATGTTGATTTTTTCCTTATTGTGGTCAAAATTACCACTACTAGTCATTCTAGGCACCGAAGCAGAATATGCCAAAATCTGTGACATACGTCGCAGAACAAACTGAAAGAATTTTATGAAAAATGTAGAAAACACTATTATGGGAATTTTTATTGCACAACATTTCCAGTTAGCTCGTTGCAAAACAATACAAAACATTCTGCTTTGGGGCTCTAGGTAGTTCGAAAATTATGAGATAAAAAATTTAACGGTATAAACTCCGAGAAAGTTTTCATCAATAACAGATCAGTTGATTGCTATATTTTTCCAGGTATAATGCTATTCAATTGGTCAGTGAATTAGAGGATTGTTAAAACCTTCATATGAATAGTGGAGAGTTGCCATCTGGTGGCAAAAATGTCAGTAGGTTATATGTTAGCAAACAGCTGTGACTGTCTATGTACGGTCCCAATAGGTGCACATTTAAGCTTCGGTGGAAAGAAGTTCGCTGCTTCTGGTGTTCTAGTGTAGTTTTTCTGAACATATTTTTCAGCCCATGAACTCCTTTTTCCATATTTCCTTCTTGTGGTCCTCAGTCATATCCAGTCCCCTTCCACCCCCCTCCCCCACCCCCAAAAAATAGATCTCATCCAGGAGAGAGATCTTTATCTTTTTTACTTATTGAATTGAATTTTGGTCAAAATTAAATTTATAGTGAATAAGAATGATATAAATATGATTGATCTGTGGAACCAAGTACAAATCGAGGGGGGAAGAGTGATCGTCCCACCAAATAGCCAAATTATGAGAGAAAAATTGGCCTGAAAAATACGGATGGGATGATCCAATAAGCCTACACAATAAATCGTCCCATGTTTCACGAGGGGTCCTCACCTTGGTTCTGTGCATGTTCAGTTAAGCAATAAGTAGGTGCACTACTGCTCTTTTACTTTCAGACATAGGGAGCACATAACTTGCAGGTATTTGTAGAGCTTCTGTTATAGCAGTGTCTCAAAGCATGGGCCTCAAGAGAAAGGGATCCCTCAGAAAAACGAGAACTAGTTGTATTTTTCGAGAATTTGCCACGTAAAAGACCTCAGAAAAATCACGGCCTGGGGTCCATGATGCTCTTTAGACAGAGTAAAATGATTTTTCTGAGGCCCTTACCTGGTTAGGAAGTCCTGTTTATTAATTTGCATGCTTACCCTTGAAATTTTCAATAAGAACTCATTTCCATGTGTTAAGGCGGCACTTTGCCGGGGGTGTCCGTCCTCATTCAGCAATCACATCTGGTTTCATTGAAGAATAGAAATTCTAGTATGGCAGAGGCATATTTACAGGGGGTTGTTGGTGGGCGGTATGTTCAGACCCAAGTAGCACAAAGATATAGATCTATATCGTAAAATTTTAGTTTCCAATATAGATCTGTATCGGGCAACGATATCGTTCTGGCTAAAAAAGGCATAGTCAGAGATAAATAGATTTATATTGTGAATGTGATATATTCAAATACTTCAAATTTTGGACGATAGATGGTGCCCTTTCAGAAGAAATAAAAAAAAAAAAAGTTCAATTTCCTGGAGGTGGGTGGGTTTGAACCCATGGACACTGAACTCTTCCCATCTCTAACTCTGTATCTTACCAACCCATTATAACACAGGTTTCCAGCTGTTATTATAACATTAATTTACAATATGTGCTGCTTTTTTTACTCTTGTATTTTCAATCATTTATTCATTTTCATGTATGCACAAAAATTACAAAATAGAAATTGTGAGACACATTTCTCATTTTGAGGCAGATAATTGAAAAATTATATTATAATTAAGGAAATTATAACACATGAAACAAATTAATGTATTGTGCAGTATATTAATTATTTATTTAAAATTATTAATTTATGCTAATAAAACAAAAAATACAGAATAAAAAATATGCAACACAAAAAAGTTAAAATTCTCAAAGTATGGTAAAAAATGAAAACATCAAAGGAAAAAAAAAAAATAATAAATAATTTTAAGAAAAACACACACACATATATACAACAAAAACAAGAGCAAATTTTTCTAAATTAAAAAATATGTGCAATTATAAAGTGACAATTAAAGTTACGGTGGATAAGTTCTTGCTCCTCCTAAAATACCAACATCTAAGATGTAAAACATACACAGTAAGGATTCAATTATAACTGATGAAATGATTTTGATATATCAACATAATTAATCCTATTAAAATCAAAATTTCATATGAAAAATTATTCATTCAAACGTTTTTAATTCGAACAAAAAATTGTACGCTCGACTTTAAATTTTCTCCAAATTTTTATTTGAAGGCAATATTTTTATTTAAAGGCACACAATATGGTGATATATCAGCATATTCTGTATCTGATATATATCTTTGTCAGGTTCACGATATAGATGTATGTCATGTTCAGGATATAGAGCTATGTCTTCTTTGATAGATCTATATCAGGTCTATATCAAGAATCTGATATAGATCTTTGTCAGGTTCACGATATAGATCTATGTTTTTCACAGTGCCGTCTGAATGCATGGGCCTCAAGAGAAAAGGGGCCTCACAAAAATGAGATCTGGTAAAACTTTTCTAGAATTTACCATGTAGGGGCCTCAGAAAACCCACTTGGCCTGGGGGCCCATGATGCTCTTAAGATGGCCCTGGTTTTTCAAACTATATTAAAATAATTTATTGTCCCAAGTTGTTGTCCTTCAAAGTAGAGATTATTCACATGGAATCAAATACATATTCGACTGAAAAATTAAAGATTTGTTCAATTGATATCATAAATAATTTGCACCATATAGGACAAGATCGTTCTATATCATAGTTATGAGACATCTGATATTCCTCTGACATTTCAATATATAACAATATGGTCCAGATATTGTACTATATCGTTGTGCTACTGGGGGAGTGGCGGTGAATTTGAAGAAAGCGTGTTCAAGAAGAGATTAGTAGAATAGGAGAACCTTGGTAAGACCATATATCTGCCACTCAGGGGCGTAGCCAGAAATTTCGTTCGTGGGGGGACCACAGTGATAGAACAATGGATTCGGCCATCTTTTTCCCTTTTTTCGGTCATTTTCTCACATTTCGGGGGGGGGACCAGACCCCCAAGTACCCCCCCCCCCCCGCTACGCCCTTGCTGCCACTGCATAGAGAGGGGATAGGTCAGTCAGTGACCTAGAGAGTTTTCAAGCACGTGAGTGACAAAAACAGTGTGCAAGCATGTAAATGACCAAAAGGGTGACAGTTTGAGTAGCCTGGTCACTGAGTGACCCATGGGGGGAGCATTGCCCCGCGTACCAAAAGCAGAGCTGACTGATCCAGGACCGGAATTAGAGGGGGAAACTGCCCCGGGTGGCAGTAATAGGTGGGAACAAAGAACACCGTCATAGAATCCACATTGAATAATTATCGAATTTTAAAGTTGTGGGGCGACAAAAATCCAGTTGTGGCCCACCCTCCCAAAGTCTTTCTCCTCCTATGGAGTGACCTATTAGGGAACAAAGCAATCGGCCGGTGAGCAACTTGAAGAGTTACCTAGAGAGCGAGCCACAAGCATAGGAGGGCATTCCCCCTCCCAGCTCCAATGACAGCGATTCATCTAAATACGCACATATATGAATTGGCATCATCATCACGCTTCCCGAGCCTTTCATGTCTATCATCTCCTATGGCCACTAGGTGAGTGAGTGACCTAAAGAACAATGAGTAACCAAAATGGTAATCAAGCGAGTGAGTGACCAAAACAGTGCGCAAGCATAATATGCAGCATGTGAGTGACCAAAACAGTGCGCAAGCATAATATGCAACATGTAAATGACCAAAAGAGTGACCTTTAGAGTGAGGAACCAGATCAATGAAAAGCCAAATGAGTGACCTAGAGAGCAAGGGGAATCAGAGAGGTCAGTGAACAGCCAAATCAAAACCGGATGCGAGCATGTGAGTGACTAAAAGTGACCCAGAAATCTAGGGACCAATTCAGTGAGCGACGACCAAGAAAGAGTAATCATGGGAATGAAAAGAATGACCTCTATAAAGTGAAGGACAAGGACGGTGAGCCACCAAAAGAGTGAACAAGAAAGCATGTGAGTGACGAAAAGAGTGACAGCCTCCACCCTTGTAAATGGTTAAGGGTGGTAAATTGGAGGAATGAGTGTTCAAGAAAATAAGAACTGCATAGAAGAAGAGCGGTAAAATTTGTGTAGCGTCATTGGCGCTAAAACTAGCCTCTTCAATATGGTAAGCTCCATTATAGAGTTGACATTTTCATAAAAAAGCTAAAGTGGTCAAACGTCTGTTAAGCGAATGAAAAGTCCCGTTTAATGCGGGACACATAGTCACATGATTATAGATGAAAAAAAAGGCGATGCTATCGATATGTATCGATATAAATCGATTCTATTAGAAACCGCTTTGAATGTAAACAAATGGTGTTTGTATACACAAGATTGAGCGTAGTGCCCTCTCCCAACGGATGTTTTATAATTTTGTTCAATTGTGAATTTCAAAAGTTGTGAGCGATTGTAAGGGGATGCCTCGCAAAAAAGAGCCTTTGGCCGATGAAGATGCTCCCGTAGGTGAGGAAAAATAATGTCTGTGCGAAATTTCTAGTTTTGAATGTCCCCACGCAACGGACTTTCAATGTTTAGAGCAGAGGTCTTCTACCTTTTTTCAATCGCGAGCACTGATTCTGTACCTATTATTAAAAGAAGAGCACCCTTATGATAAATTCGACGTACGAATGCACGAAATCAGAATCATTTCAATCCTTGAATATAATTTGTAGAAGGTGTTTAGTTGGAATGTTGATCAAGTGCTCGCGAGCACGGAATCGGACAGGAGCATCGAGCACTCTGGATGTTTCAAGTAGCACCGTGGTGCTCGCGAAGATGCCTGGTTTAGAGCCTTTATTGCGCCGCGTGAACGGAACAGATCAATTTGTCCCGTTCGCGGAAACTTTATGACGCTGCGAATTTTTTTTCCCCTAGGTTTCATGTCCTCATTCAAATGTTTGATCATTTTTAAATGAATATCTGAGAGGATCGACCATTTGAGTTAAAAAGTTAGTGATTTTCTCACTGACTCTCTCATTCATACAATCACTCCTGTGGTTATGTATTCGGTCATTCACTTAGTCACACCTTTACTCACTGGCAGGGCTGGACTTAGTCATTTAGCAGCTTGGTGGGAAAGCAGTTTTGTGGCCCTCTTCAATATTACGAGAGAGATGTGGTAGGGGTTAGGCCCCAGAGATTAATTCATTTCCCTCCATACATCCACCAAAATTCAATTCGGGGGGCTGCTAGAAGTCTTCGAATTCTGATCTGTCAAGAAATACTTTCCAATAGGGAGTTCCAGAAAGTAGGGCCGTTTTAACGAATGAACATGGTGAAAAGTGCAGGTGGTTAAGGAGCCTCGTATTGATCAGACTTTCTTTTTTTTAAACTGAGCACAAGTCTGGTCTATCTCGCCATGGGCAATTTACTACCATTTGAATTGTGCGGGAGTGTGTGTACCTAATGGTCTGAGTGCGTATATAGTGTTGTGTGTGAATTTTTTGTGCTGCCATCTATATTTTGAATCAAGTGTAGTGATTCACTATTAGGCGCGGTAGTCCAGGTCGATAAGATACTTGCCTGAAGTACCAAAGGATGCTTAGAGTTGTCGCAAGTTCGATACCCAGTTCATCCTTGTCAGAAAATTTCCTGACACAGGGGTACACAGAAATGGCAACATGACCACTTAAAAAGATTGCTACTACAGGGAGTTCCACATCGAGAGGTTAGCAGACCAACCTCTCTGTGAGTATAAAAGCAAGACTGGCGTTTGGAATCTGCAATAAATTGTGGGTCCCGGTCTAATTAGCCCTCACGTGCAGAAAATGAATGTGGTGTGACAAAAATGATCAGTGTAATGTACTGTTGTAGGCCTGTTGCTCTCTGTCGCAAGATTCTTTAACTGGGAGATTGGCTCATATTTGTGTCTCAAAGTTGGAACCACAGAAAACCAACTTCAGCCAATCACCACTGTGATGACAATGAGGTTCGAACCTAAGTGCTTTAATTAGATGTGTAAAACAAAATAATGTCTAATACTTTGAAATATGTTTTCAAATCGGGGTGACTGGCCCAGAGAGTCTTGTTTACCAAGGGCTTATGGTGCTGTTAAGACAATGGCTCCTTCATGAAAAAGGCTGACAGGGCTCTGGGGGCCTTGGGTATCGGTCTAAAATTTTTCCAATATGTTCAGCTATAAGTTTTCTTGAAAATCAATAATGAAGATCCAGCTAAAAACCTTGGTCTGGGGGGTCCTATCAAATATCAAGGACCCATTCAAGAATGTGAGGGCCACACATAGGACTATGCGTGTGTGTCTGCTAACAAATTGACATATTTTTCATCAAAGAATTTCAAGTTCTGGCTTTTAAAAGCAGTTATTGTAAAATATTATACATAATCAAGGCAATGAAATCCAGTTTTATGGCCTAGTGCGATCACACCCTTCACATTTGCCCAAATCCAACTGCTCACTGGTGACTAACTGTTGTTAGTGAATTTCCCCAGTGGTGGGTATTATTTCATTTAAACTTGAATGCTGTTTTCGGGACAAAACCAGCTAAATATAGATAGAAATCCAATTTCTTTCCTTCTCAGAATTATTTGGTCAAACTATATGCAGCACTGATATTTCTCTCGTTTGTTATAATAGATATAATGGGTTTGATGTCTCACAAGAAGCATAAGAAACATAAGCATAAGAAGCACAAGAAAAGACGAGGGGAGCCTGATTCTGACCCAGATGAAGGTTCCGAAGAAGCATCTCCCAACAGCAATGAAAAAAATAAACCAGGTCTAAGGTTGAAAATAAAAATTGGTGGACAGACTTTTGGTGAGACCAGGTAAATGGATTCTTGTGCTTTTATGATTTTGATAGAAATTAATTAAAGCATTTCTTGGCCTATTCATCACCAAAGCATAAGCACAGCACTTGGGGAAAAAAAAACTTGTTCAACTCAAAGTACGTATCTGCAGCAACTACCTAAATGCCCATTTACATGTGGTGTCATTTAGTAGTTTGCTAAATTTTAAGTGGTAAAGTACTTTAAAATCTATGCATACATTAAGGGCCATTTAGTTGTTAAGTGATTTAGTAAATAAATCATTCTATTTTTTTGGTTAAGCAGGCCTATGTGCATGAGGCAGTGGCATGTCATTTGGAACGGTAATTTTGCTCTTTCTCTCCTGGATGTTTATTTTGATCATGTGGGTATGAACCTGTTCATAATTTGTTATCTCCTCCCTTCAGCTTGAATTCCTCTGATATAGAATGGTGAAGTGGTTGGAGGACACAATCCTGAAGTTTGTAGAAGAATATCTTTGCCACGAATGTTTGTGAAATGTTATAGACATGAAAACTATAGAAACAAACAATATCAATCTATGTTAGAAATAGTAGATGTATGGTCCCCCACATTCGGAACTTGAACTGACTTTTTATCAATTTATCTAATCAGATGAAAAAAGTTGTAGCACATGGAGAGAGATCCTTAGTGCTGGATTGACACATCATAAAATGCAAATTCCAAAACAACTTACATCAAGTTCAAGACAGAAAAATAAATTAAAATACAAATCATGTACAAATAAAAATTGTTTAATATAAAAATGTAAATTAATGTAACAAAAAATTTTTGAATTCTTAAGAATTTGCCGAGATTTTTTTGCTGCCCATAATTCAAAAGCATTTTCAAAATTGAATTGTTGTCTGCTGGGACCAGAAACAGAAATACTATTATTTGTATTTTTTTACATCCATTCTGTTCCGCAATGGTGTTTTAATGAGGTTGATGATACTAGGGAAAGGACTATTGGTGGGTGAAGGGTTCAAACAATAGATTGTTTTTTGTATGTAGGCTCTTGGGGTGCAGTCAACAAGTCGCACTTCAAGATGAGTTTGATCGCCCCTGTCAACTTCCCATCCTCTTCTGGAACTGTACCGAAAGTAGCTGAACATATTGTTCGCTTTGGCCACCGAAAGTTTCACTTCCAGATTTTCTCACATGGTTGAAAAGAGTAAATCACCTAATGTGTGGACACTTTTTTGGGAACTTTGACAACTTCAAATTTAGTTAACTACTAAATCACTTAACACGTGTGAACAGGCTTTATGATGAAATTTAGCTTTAACATAATCACAATTTTTGTAATATTCTGCAAAAAAATATTTGTTAGAAAATGCTTACTGATGTTCAAAACCAATTCTGAACAGTTGAAATGCTATTTAATTGATTATTCACAGTCAGTTTTTTTACCCTTTTGCATATGTGCAAAGGGTCCTTTAAACATTTATTACTGTAGCCAATTTTAAGATAAATATCCAAAAAGACCTTTGCACGTAAAAGGTGAGGTCATATTATTTTTGCATTTTATGTTTTGAATTTGCTGGCAGGTGCCCCAATTTACTCTTTGTTTGTTGCAGAGCATATGTGGCTGTCATTTTGCTAACTTGTTGAAATGTTTTGTTCAATTTTTTTTTTTTTACCTTTGAACTTTGCAACCTGAATTCTTTTTCTCACTATATTCTGAATCACAAAGCAGGTGGCTATATATTTGGAGAATAATACTTCTATAAATTTATTTTATATGCATTCTTGAGGCCCTGCATAAGTGGTACAATTTGGAATAGATTTGTTTAAAATGATTTTTCCAGCTTTCAATACATGCCATTAACTGTGAAAAAAATTATCAGCTCAAAAGAAAAAAAAATCATTCATCAAGACTGCTTTTTATGAAACAAAAAATTATGGTAGGCTCAGTGTAAGCCTCTGAAGTGATTTTTTTTTAATTTAATCGTCGCAGCAGATATGTCAGGAATTTAGTAACTTAAATGTATCACATTTTGGAAAGTTGATTCATGGCTGACTGTAGTGAATTGAAACCCTCAATGAACTTGGGAGGGGGAATACTATTTTGTTCTCTCTTACCCAGGAAACAGCACATAAAGTTTATTTTTGAGTTTTTCTATGTATCATTGAATTTCATACATATTGATTTTTGACTGATTAAGGGAACCTCTATATGCCAGAGTAGAGTGGTGGTAAAATGCTCCTCTACCACAGTGAAGGTTGCTATCAGGTCCAAGATTCCCATGGGGGAAAGGATGTCGTATAAGATATTTTCCCTAATGAGCTTGAGGCAACCACCAATAGATGGTGCCTTAATTTCCAACCCAACTCGTTAAGGACACTAAATTGCGATATATCTATATGGCCGGAGTTGATGTGTGATGAAGTAGTGAAACCTCACTAATCTAGTGTTCCATTATTCAGATCTTTCCTTAATCCAGTCACGCTTTCATGTTACTATGACTAATGATATTTTGTTTCGTTGTCTAACAAAGTGGTTGTAATGCTACTTTTAAAATATGTTTTGGAAATTTTCTGCTGTTTGAGTTTTGATACTTGATCAAAGCGTGAGGTTGTAATTTGAAAAACATTTTTCGGAGCTAGGAGAGTGAATCAAGAGGAGAGAGGAGTGGTGCTATTCTTAGCTTATCCTGTCCTTGAGACAACAGTACATGATCTCAACTACTTATTTTCATTTGGTTTCTGCAAAACTGCCCGTACATCAAGGGTTTTGTGCAAATATACCTATGCCTTGTTTAGAGAAAATACTACTTTTACCTAAACACACAATATTTGATCTTAGTTTTTAAATTGCAACAAATATATTACTATATATAGTATATTTTTGTGGATTCGAAACTATGTTTTGCTTTTATTCAAGGATTTCAAAAACCGAGGCTGGTGAAAGTGTATCAGAAGTGGAAAAAGGTAAATTTCTGTCTAAGTGGTTTTCAATTGCAGCTATATAAACTTATACAGATAGTGGTGCCAGTTTTTTGTTTATTATTATAGTATATTATATTTACCATGCAGCAATTTGCCTGAAAGCAGCAGAAGGCGACAATTACTGTAGTATATCTAACGATATCAAAGGTGTGTTGGCAGGAGGCTCTCTATGTTAGGCCTATAACCCTTGCATCAGAAAAGCTGCTTTGCAGTACTGCACATTGTCTTCCAACTAACCTTATAAGCTCATTTTTTATCTTTTTATGCTGATTTCTTTCTCATTCAACACCAGTCATCTTGACCTGTGCAATGCACTTAATTTTCTATTTAGTTTCAGGATTCTTGCCATCACTACAAACTGTTATTAAATGTTCCATTTGGGAAGCAAATAAAAACAAATTATACCAAAAAAGACAAAAATAACTGCCACTATAAAAAGAGTTATTTTTGTCTTTCATGCTACTTAAGAAGAAACTTCAAATAGCTCCGAAATATATATAGCCTATAGGTGCTTCTTCCTGACAACAATCACCACAGTCATTCATGAGTCGTTCGAAAACCAACTAATTGCACATTGTGTTCACGACCTTCACTCTGTGGTTGGCTTGTACCGAGTCCCCACAAGCTGTCGTTCAAACCATTTTTTTGGCCTATCTACATTATTTCTTTTGTTTTATTCCTTCATTCAAAAGGTAATCTTCTGCATGGATGCTTTTGAAATTAGTTTAAGGCTCACACAGAATGTCCAGAATGAGACAATAAGCAAGTCACTTTTGTGCCATCTTAAACTTTTTATTCTGCTCAATGCTTATGCATTTTATTATCCATTAGTGATCACTATATGACTTTTGTGGCGACAGTATATATCTTACAAAATTTAAACTTTGATTGAAAATGGAAGTATTGCGTAATTGAAGGTGTAGGAATGAAAATATTTTAACATTAAGACGTAAAAATGAATCATGACTGAATGTAAAGGTTGTATAAATGCAAAAGTCATGTAAATGAGAATCATTCATAATTGGAGAGGGAGGGTTGTTAAATGTATCAAAATATATATCATTGCCCCTCATGCCCGAATGTGCAAATTCACAAAACGTGGGAAAGGGCGTTTGGATGTTTACTCTGCTGAGAAGTTACTGAGAATGCTTTGGGTAACATGCATTTCAATAGGGGTCAAACATTTTGCCATAATAACATCTCGACAAAACTTATATAGCAAAATAAGGGATCAAACCAGCTGATAAATCCAAAAAGTGAAAATTTGCACATTCATGCTTCTGGCATGAGAGGGTACACAATATATTTTTTAATTGCGAATGAAAGCTCTTGAGTACATATTTTCCATAGTCATAGCAGGTTTAGTTTTTTGGCATTTTTGTTTGTCCTTTGTTAATTTTTTTGGCTTCAATTAATTTTTTAGATACTTTTATTAATGTGAATTGCCATATATAAGAAAACTAATCAATCAAGCATATCTAAGCATATCTTAGATAACATTATTTCAAGAACATTAGGTCTCATTATTTTTATTGCAAAAACTGGCGTAATGTATAACAATATCTAGTATTTATTCACGTAATATATATTCATAGGAAGTGAAAATATATGATCAAATTAGCAAGATCTCTGATGAAATCTATTATTTTTGATAGAAAATTACTACATTGATAAGAGAATTTATAAATATCATAAGTATTTATATATTTTTTCAGCCAGTGATGTCATTGGATCATCCCCCTCAGGTGTGTCGAAAAAGGCAAAGAAGGTTGATGAGGAAGAGGCATGGCTAGAAGCACTTGAAGCTGGTCGCCTTGAAGAGGTTGATGATGAATTGAGAAGGATGAAAGATCCCACGTTGATGACAGCCAGGCAGGTAATGAGATATGTTTTGTTATTATCGTAAAACTCGGAACAAAAGGAATGAAATGTACTGTAGTAATTCTGATTGATTACATTGTTTTTCCATTTGCTGATTTTAATGAAGTTCAAGTCTTTTCTATATACCTTTTAAATTTATCTATGGGTCTGAAATTTTGCTGAAAATAAATCTACTAGAAATTATTTAGAAATATTTATGAACTGATCTATGAATAAGTTGAATGTCAACCAGTCATATTCAGGGTCATTCAAGTATGATATCAGCATCTAGGTGGGGGGGGGGGGGGGTTGGATGATGCTTATGTCATCAACCACCATTTATGAAAATATGAAATATTCTGAATGGCATCTTACTCGGTGCGCCAAAACCGAGAAAAATCTTTCACTAGTTTGTGGGCACCTGAACAAACATTCTCCCTTATGATAAATCCCTTAGCCACTTCAGCGATCTCTAAATGTTTCACGGATCCTTCTAGTGCTCAGGAGATGTGTCCGGTCCGCTTGAATGCTCTGGAACCGTAATTATGCCACAGATCACTTAAGTAATCTGGGAATGTTCCGCGGGCAACTTGAGTGATGTAGAACCTCACTGGGGGGGGGGGGGGTGCTTAAGTGCTCTATCTAAAGTTGTGCCCATGTCACTTAAGGGATCTCTAAATGTGCCACGGATCATTTAAATGTTCTGGAACTGTGTTGCGGGTTACTTAAGTGATCTTTGAATGTGTCACGGGCCATTTAAATGCTCTGGGATTGTGTCTGTAAATGTACCGCTTAGTTTATTTTTACAAAATTGGGTTTGAGGGCGCAAGCCACATCAGATAACTTTCAGGGCCACATTTGGTCCGTGGGTCAAGAGTTTACCATATATGGCTTAAAGGGTGGGTCGCAATGAATTTCTTAAAGAGAAATTTTTTGAGTTCTTACCCTTAAAATAGCATTGAAATTAACAGAAATTCATTATAATAACATAAAAAGGTGTTTTCTTTATTATTTTAGTTTTTATAAAGATGTTTTTTGTCATCAGGAGAGGAGGAGGCACATGAGCCCCATCCCGCGTACGTTTCTGATCCCACCAATATGCGTTAGGAAGTAGAGGGCAGTGCTAACGAAAGTTTGCTGACAAAGGGAGGGGGTCAGAGTTTTGCTGACGGGGGGGGGGGGGGGGGGAGTTGAAAAAAGGCAAAAAATTTGCTGACGTAATACTTGAATGGCTCCTTCCCAGAAATTTTCAACAAAATATTTCTAGAAAAATTTTAAAGGTTCAGAAAAAGTTATTACTTTCATCGGAACTCAAATATCTCACATTCAGATCTTCATTGGGAAGTTTTTCTTTCACTGTTAGACAGTAGCAATCATTTTACAGTGTGAAAAAAGGCCTGGAATAATATATTCGCAATATATAAGCTTGACCAAAAACAATAATGAAACGCGAGTAATTTTTTTTATAATTCCTTGTATCTGATGAAAGTTTACTAATGCTCCTTATGTTAGTTTTTCACTCAATTATGTGCATTTTGCAGGTTTATGATTGTTTTTTTGAAATTACATTTGTTGTATATTTATCATTTATTCTAGCGCTCTCTGCTCGAAAGTAAGGCGCACAAGGATAAAGAAGAAGCTGTTCCTTCTGGTTAATATTTTGTATAATATTACTATTTGCATATATATATATATATCGTGTTATTCGTTATTTATATATTAAATAATGAATTTCAAGATATACCCATCCTATGGAAATGTTTCAATATCTCTCTCTGAGATGTGAAATAGGGTTTGTCCAGTACTTTAATATAGGCATCCGAGTGGCGGAGTGTAAGATGCTCCTCTTCCACTATGAAGGTTGCCATCAAGGTCCACAGGTTTGAATCTGGTCAAAGAACATTAGAATCATGTTTTTTTACCTGCCGATCCTGGAGCAACCACAGATAGGTGGTGCCTTCATTTGCCATTCAATTCCATTGGTTGTAAATTGCCATATGGCGATATATGACCAGAGTTGGTGTGCGGTAAAGTTGTACTTCAATACACAGGGTGGGCAAAAAGTCTGTAGAAACTTAAAAAAATTCATAAAAACCGGAAAAATAACCGAAATAAAAAAGATTTGTAGGGTTAGCATCACCAGGTCATGGGATTTTTTTTAAGACAGGAAAAAAACAACTAAAAAAACAGCTGATAGGCGGTGCTGACGTACACAAGTCAAAGAAAAGATATGCAAATAACGAACAGAATGCCTCCAAATAGTTTATTACAGCAGTACGTGTTCCACATGACCACCAAGTGGATAACACATTGCAGGCGAGTCACAAATCCAGCAACAGCAGAGTGCAGGTCCGGATGTATACATGACACCTCTCAGCAGATCGCATCTTTCAGTTCCAGCAAATTGGATGGACCGGATCGATACACCCAGGATTTTAAATATTCCCATAATAAGTCTGCTGGTGTCAAATATGGAGATCAAGGAGACTATGGGAACTTGCAACACTTGCTAATGATTTTGTCTTCTCCAAATGTCTGTATCAGGAATGCCTTGACTGGAGTAGCAGTATGACTAGTTGCTCCATCTTGTATAAATGTGATGGTAAGAAGTGCATCTCTGTCATGCAAACATGACACTACCTTCGCATGCAGAAGTGTTAAATAACACTGCATATTCACCGTAGCCGTTTTCCATCCATTTACTGGGCACTGCATTTCAAAGAAGAAGGGTTTTATGATGAATGAACCTGTGAACTCACACCACACTGCCACTTTTGGAGAATGCAATGGTTTCTGTGTTACTCACATGGATTAGACGTCTCCCAGATGTGACAGTTATGGGTATTAACGTCGCCATGAAGTGAAAAATAAGCTTCATCTGTCCATAAGATGTTAAAGACCCAGGTGGGATTCTGTTTGATTTTGGAGAAAGCCCACCTTGCAAATGCTTCCCTCTGTACAGTATCCACTGGTAAAAGTTCATGGCATGACTGCAATTTTTATGGGTACGGATCAAGGATTCCATGAAGAATATTGCATACCAAGGATGGTGGTAAGCCCAAGCGTCTGGCAGTTTCATGAGCACTTCTGGTCCCTGCAGCTGATTTGGATGCTAACGCTTCCATTTCGGCTGCAACACGTGGCGAACATGCCTTCCTTAAACATAGGATATACTCTTAGGATATCCTATGGGTCTTGATTAGATGTTATGATAACGAGTCGTGCCTTGAACTGTACGAATGCTCCTTTTACGGGTACACGTAGAGGATATCGGTCTATCAGTCTCAAGAGGGAATCAAAGGTCAGCCAGGAATAGAAGTCGTTTATGATAACGACGTCTTGGTCTGTGTAACCGTCCCACCAGTCACCGCGCATCTTGTGGTACGCATCTGGAAAGTTGATTGCTGCTTGTGCAGATTTGCCAGTACCAGGGGGTCCCCAGAAAACGACGCAGGCAGTTTGAAAATCTCTGGGGGTTTCATATAGCATAGCATACTTCGTAAAGAAAGTATGAAATCTAGCGCTAACGCTAAATAATTTGTCGTATACTTTACGTAGACTGTACCCGTCTTGAAATCTCTTTTGTATTTCTAGCATAGTGCTATATACTCTTCTCGCCTGGCTCTTATTCGATCCTCCAGCGTTCCAGTTTCCTCAAACCGCTAAACAAGCTTTATGAGACCTGTCGCTGTTAAAGGGCCTTTTCCCAGTCCTCATATTCTGCTGAACTCGGAATTTACACAAGGCAATGGTCGCTGATTATTTACTGATTCACATAAAACAACTTCAGCAACAAAGCTTTATCCTTCGTACTCAGCATCCTTGTTCACATACACAGTTTACAATTGTGAACTGTTTGTGGATTAGGAGCGCAAGTTCTTATTTGCATATTTCAATCAAAGTCACTCGTACCAGTGCCACCTATTGACTGTTTTTGAGTTTTTTCCGTCTCAAAAAAATTTCTGTGACCTAGCAATGCTAACCCTATAAACCGTTTTTTATTTTTGGTTATTTTTCCAGTTTTTATGAATTTTTAAAGTTTCTGCAGACCTTTTTGTCCTCCTTGTATATACATATGTGGTTGAACTTCTCCAGGTATCATTGCGACCAAAAGTACAATATTCACTTTGGCCGTTTTAATTCACTTACCAGTCATACTAAATGTTGTGAAATCTCTTTGTTAAATGTATTCCCTGTGTTGGAAGGATTAAAAATACACTAGAAACTTATTTTTTGACAGATAACGCAGACTTAGTTTGACAGCCTGCATGCTTTTTTTTTTTAAAATCATCATACTTGAGTTCTTTTTTTGGAGTAAAATGATTTTTTATGTCATCCAGAAACATGGAGAACTAAAGAAGCAACTTACGTATATTTTCAGTGCCAGAAGAAAAAGAAATGACTGAAGAAATGATTCAGAGAAAGATTATTCGAGCAAAGAAGCGCAAGGAGCAAGCCCAAGAGAAACGAGAGAAAGATAAAGTAATTTACTGATACGATCCAATCTTGCTTTGTTCTTGTAATTAAAAAGTATCATAAATATTTGAATTTGATATTTAAAATGAAATTTAAGAAAGGGAAAATCAAAAATTCCATTAATCCATTTCAAATGGCCAAACAAAGTTCTAATATTTACTATTTCTCCTTTCACACATCTGTAATATCGTAAACTAAACTGGTAGAAAGAAAGCTATTTTGAAAAGCATAATTGACAGCTGATAAATTAAATTAGAATGGAAAAAACTCTGTAAAAATAATTTTCGTACTTTTGACACTCATGCGATAACTAAATAACCTAAACAGAGAGCAAAAAAAAAAAAAATAAATAAATGTGTCCTTTCTTTCATGCGTATTAATGAAATCATTTCTTTTTGTGTGAATTTGTGCGTGTGTTTCTGGGTAATTCTTAGTATAAAATTTATTTTCATTTTTTGATGTTTCAGAAACAAACCATTGAGAGGTTGTTGAAGAAAACTGATTCAAAAATCAAAGGAACGAAGGTATAAATATTTTATAATAATTTTGTTTAGTGTTAGCATTATTTTCATCACATAAAATTTTGTTTTACATTGTCTACAATATAATTTTATTATATTTTTTAATTATCGATATGTGTACCTAAAAATGTTTATAAATGTTTTTTGTGATAGGGACTTAACCTATATGCTTTTAAAAGTGATTATAGTTTACTTCAAGTTCAGACAGAATAAAAATGATATAAAGGCATTCATCTTTCCTTTTGAGAATCCTCACAAATAATAATATGAAATAATTGCTTGCCAAGTCTCCCGAATTTTTCGGGAATCTCCCGAATTTTAGCTTCATCGCTCGACCCCCCGAAAAGTTCTTAAATCTCCCGAATTTTTATGAAAATCACAAAAATCCCTAATTGTCCCTAAAAATTCCCTACTTCATTAAAAAAAAATCCCCGCTTATGAAAACAATCCCTAAGGAATTTCTTGTGGGGCATGAAGCCTCTTTTTTTTTCTCTTTCGAAATGACGCCACACGTCGTAAATGGGGAAATTCCCTTTTTAAGGAAGTTTTACAAACCCTCTGATGGTAACAAGAAAGTTGTTTGTCTTATCGTGCAGGGAAATGGCTTAGCAGCCAATAGTTCTGGATAATAATTGAAGATTCTAGTGACGCGCATATGGTCAAAATTTCTTTTGTTTAAGTTACGTACGTGCGATATAACAAAGCATGAATAATGATAAGCAAAAACATATTTAATCAATTTTAAAGATACTTATTCCGATGAATTTCCTTTCATCAAACTTTCCAGAAGAGGGCCGCCTTTTCCTTTTTGTACAAGTTGTGTTATGGACATAAACATCGGGCATGGAAAGACTGCCATCATCACTCGTGAAGTGAAAAAAAAACATCAAGCAAGTGTCACAAAAAGTCAGTGTTCTTCAAAAATTGACGGTGTTTTCCTTCATCTTCCGATGATTTTGGGGTCATTCGCGCAGAATGTTTGTTCACAGCGTTTCTGATTGAACAGAATATTGATTATTACATCATTGAAGTTTTTACCTCCAATTTCACTTGTTTTTTGAGTAGGAATTTTATTCCCAAGGGTTTAACTTCCATGTGTGTGAAATGCTTATTTTAATTTGACTTCAGTAGGGATTTTATTCCCTACGCTTTAACTTTTATGTTTGGAAAATCCTATTTTATTTGGAAAAATCCCTATTGTATTTATTAGGGAGTGGTTTTAGCATAAAATACGGGTTTGCGCGAAAATCTCCCGAATTTTCATTTTCAAAAGTTGGCAGCTATGTGATAGGGACTTAACCTATATGCTTTTAAAAGTGATTATAGTTTACTTCAAGTTCAGACAGAATAAAAATGATATAAAGGCATTCATCTTTCCTTTTGAGAATCCTCACAAATAATAATATGAAATAATTGCTTATCGATTGGTCAGGTGATCTTATGGGTCACAAGCCTTTTTCTGACTGTGCTCTCAGCTATTAGGTGTTGAATTGTTTCGCCATCCTGTTGGAAGAAACATAATACGCACACTCCTGTTCTGTAAGATTTGAACAAAATTCCTCCAGAGAAGTCAAACGTGTTCGTGTGAACTGTCGACATGAAGAGTGTTGGACTAATATGCTTGACAGAGGAGATACATCACTATAAAAAAGACACACTAATAGTTTTTGTCATGTAATAATGCAGCACACGTTGCTAATACAATGCACAAAGATTTGCTGTCATCCAATACAATGTTCTATAAGTTAATACAATCTCAGGCCTCTCATTTTAACTTTTTCCTGGGGGGGGGGGGAACCAAGAACATATACTCAATACAATATGTATATATATACAGTAGAACATTGATTATCTGAACAACTCGGTCAACCTAACTCATTTTCAGTCAACAATGCTGAACACAGTTGGTATTTTCTTGGAACTTGAATCCTCTTACTTCCCAACTCGATAGCCTCGTTCTATTGTACAATAATCCACTTCCAAACAATTGTACATACAGTACCTGTGAGCTATAGATCTAAACGATGGCGGATCTGGGTACAGTATATGCAGTTATAAACAATTGACAGGCAAACAAATGCGTGAATAGGAGCAGATTTAGCTGCCATCTTTTTTTCTCGTCTACGAATTCACCTTAATCCTGTGGGTGTGCCTTAATGAAAGGGGGGGGGGGGCAAGGGTCTTCTTTACAACAAAAAAGTTCTTATCACGTTTTTTTCGGGGGAAGTATCTTTCCTATCTTGCTTAAAATAAATTTTTCAATCTTTGTTTAGCTTTAACAGTGACAACACTTAATCGTTCACTTGTGCAGAATGGCGACAAAATGAAAACACATTGTTTTAAACATCGGAAAAAAAGTGGAAATAGTGAAAAGATTGAAAGCGGGTGATGGTGGAAATTTGCAGATGAATACAGATTCGGTGTGACAACCCTCAGTGATTTAAAAAAAAAAATTGCGATAAAATATAAAATTTTGCAGCCAGTTTGAAAACAGCAGATGGACTAAAGTCTCATTTTCATGGTTTTAATGTAACCACTGAAGATGGTCAAAATCTTCCAGATTCGAAAGAATGCTTAGATATGCTTCAGGAACTCCCTGTATTCCAGTCTTGTCATGAAAGGATGTGTTGCAGTGGTTGAAAATTGATAGTGACAATCCAGGATAACATTTTTTTGGATGACAAAGAAATAATTACGAAAGTGAACGATAAAGTTTATCAGGATGACTGTGAAAGTGATGAAGATGAACCAATGGCAGATGTAATAATGCACAGTGAGGCAGAACAGTGTTTCACAAAATGTCTTACGTGGTTAGAATCGTGGCCTAACACTGATCCGCTTCAATTTTTAATGTTGAAAATATTACGAGATGAGGCGGCAAAATGTCGTATAAGCAAGTTGAAGCAAGATGGATTCATTTTTTTTCTTTTGTGATGTGCTGCCTTTTATTCATTTACTTTTCGGTTAATAAGTCGGTTAATTTTAATTATTTTAAGGTTTTTGTTGCTGAATTTTAATTTATTCCTTTGTGTTATCGAATTAGTTTCGAAGTCAATTTTCCAAACTTTTTACATTTCTGAACACCCTTTGGTCCCGATGTGTTCAGATAATCGATGTTCTACTGTATATATATATGTATGTATGTATTTATTTCACCTTGTTTGTCCATTTCTATTGTAATTTTAAAATTTTTGTAGAACCCAGGGGGTGGAAATGATTGCTCTACCCTGAGACCCCCCCCCCCCCCAAATGACAGGCCTGTACGATCCATAAAATGAAACTGGCCTCGTAAATGAGAAACCATCAATGACTCTACAGCTGCAAATGAACAATTTGAATGATAGCAGACAAGTGAATGAAAAGAGTTTGTGTCAGGGATGTAGGCTAAATTTGCAAAATCCTATATAACCTCCTAAGAAATAGAATTTACAGTATGAGATGTTTTCACAAATAAATAATTGCTATATATTACTGATGCATGTTTCAGAATTATGCAGAGTTTTAGGAGCTATTTACATATTAGCATGATAATTTTATTTTACATTTGTCTATATATATGCAAGTCTATCTATATAGGGTGATTCAAAACAGTTGTGATTCAGAGTGCACAGAGTGATTCAGAACTCATGGGCAAAATTTCAAACAGTGATAAAACATGTATAAACAAGCAATTTTTGTTGTACAAGACATAGATGTAATGCAAATGGTTAAGCGCATGACTGTGCTGTCTTGCATAAAGCACTGGTTTTTGCATCATTTCTATTAGGGATAGCAGAATAGATGATTGGGGTGGGGGGTTCGTGCATCAGAAAATATCGTATATGCATATAATGTGTGGTGCTATAGAGGGGAATGCTCTGGAAGCTCAAAGACTGCACCAGGAGTGTTTTATCACAAGACACGTGCTAGATTGAAAAACCCTTTGAGTGATTACAATGGCAATTACTGTGCAAAACACGTTTCTTGTAATATCCTCTCACTCCTGGCACTCCCTGTATCTTGCATGCAGCTTGACAAAAGAGCTATTTCATACAGAGACCAGTGCAGTCACTCAAAAGATTTTTGATCTGGCATATCTTTTTTGAAAACTCGCCCTGCGCAGTCTTTGAACTTCCAAAGCATTCCCATCTACAGCATCATACTTGAAATGCATGCCCGCCTTTCCATTCTTTCCGCAACACACAATAAAGAGGACAATAAGTGCCAAAACCAGCATTTTATGTGTTCAATGAAAGCAGTCTAGCAGTTCATCACTTGTGTTATGACCAGGCCTCGAGGAACAAAAATTGCTTGTTCTATCGCTCTTTGATGTTTTGTTCACGAGTTCTGAATCACCCTATGTACAAGAGAACCTCGATTGTAAAGAGTAAAGATAGATAAAAGGAACATTTATAACTGTAAACAATGTTTGAGCCGCTAAGAATAAAAAAATACAGTTGAACCCTGATATAATGAATCACAAGAAATTGAGTTTTATTTGTTAAATCGGGGAAATTGTTAAATCACAGTCAAATTGATCAGGAGCATAAACTCACTCAAAACGACAAATTTTAAAAGCTACCTTCTTTGGGGTTGGTATTACAGCTTATTTCTGATGACAGTTGGAAAAAAAAAATATACAAACTTAAGAATAAAGTAAGGATGCATGTGAGAAAATTGCGTGATTGAATTTTTTGTTTGGCACATCCAACATTTTTACCAAATTCTATTCTTTTACTGGAATCTAACATGTGGACAGCACAATGTTGTACGGTATTGGTGTACACTAATTGGCCACTGAAACCTTCCCACACACTCTAAATGGCTTTATTACCCTCTTTATTCAGAAAGGAACAGATTTCTGCCCTCTTTTTTTTTTTGTCACTAAAGAAGAGTTGAAGAGGAAATCCAGGGAAGTCAAGTCTTTGGATTGTTGTTTTGGATGACAAGAAATAAGAAAAAAAAATTATGGACAGTTGGAAAAAAAAAATTGTTATATCGATTGTCTTTATTTGTTAAATAGGGATTTGACCTTTATTTTCACCAGAATTTCAGAGAAAAATTCGTTAAATTGTGGAATTCCTTGAATCGGGGTCCAGCTATATACTTAGATATTTTTTGCTGGAGTAAAATAAATATTAAGTGTATATTCTAATTTTTTATTGAATTCGAATTTATTACTGAATTTAAACTGTATATATTTGCTTAAAAGCCAAACATCTTTGAACTTAGCTATAGGGTTCCCGAATGCCAGCATTTTCCAGTGCTCGTCTGTGTCGAAGATCTTGGATACACAAGTGAAGCAACGAAAATTAAGCTTCATGGGCATAACCACAGTTAATCATTGTTTTTTGTTTTTTTTTTGTTTAGGCAAAACAAGTTTGAATAGCCCAAATAATCACACAACATCAATAATAATAATTTCCAATTACCAAAGATTTTGATAATTGGGCTAATCCTTAGCCCAATTTTAAACCATGGAATTTTAACAAAATAACCAAAATTTTATCCATGTAATAATTTTGCTCTCAGCTGTTTTACATCTTCCATGAGGTTTTTAAGTCAAATATTAGAGGTTCTGCTGTGTAACAAATTTCCAATTTCCAATAGTTTTTTTGTGGTTTAACAAAGTGACTTGATGACTTTTCTTTGTAATTTTATATTATTCAAGTTTTACGTTTTTTACGGGCGTAACAAAATTCTATGTTTTAGAAACTCACAAAGAAGACAGATGTTCCCAAGATCACATACATCGACAGTGTGATAAGAGGACTTTCTTTTTCGCTGCCACCAGGTTATGATTACCCATTGCAGGCAAAGAAAGTGTCAGAGTAAGTAGAGAATCATATCACTTCATACTTTTTCTCTATGAATTAGCCGATGAGCAAAAAAAAAGGTATTGATCATTAATATGAAATGATAGCTGCTATCGTATATCAAATCAACGTGTCTTCTAAGACAAAACAGTGGATCTGAAGAGTTTTGAATCTGTAATGAGAAAAATTAAAAAAAAATTTTAAATTTTGCAAACTTATGAAATAGTGTGGTAATGTGATAAAAAAAACCCAACATTTTTCTGTTTTGTGAATGCTAAATGGTATATTAAAATTATATCTTGCACATAATATTTGGTAAGGCTTGATTCATAAACAGTGATACCTTGACTAACAAAGGTAATTCGTTCCAGAATCATGTTCGTTAGCTGAAATCTTTATTAGATAAAACATGTTCCCATAGAAACCTACATGAAATCAAATTGTTTAGTTCATTCCAGATAAGACCCAAAATTTAAATATAATTTTTTTTAAAACACCAAGGAGTGTTACAGAAAAGACAAAACTGACAGAAGGCAAAAATGATTAGCTTCAAAATTGGATAAATGAGAGTCTACAGGAAGTTGAGAGATACTGAGATCTTATTATTTTATACTAAGTACACTAGTAGTCCTCAACATTTGGAAGCATACAGCCCAATTGATGTCTTTTTTGCGAGTTGAAGACCTGGTCATACACATGACTAACGGGAAATAAATGGGTAAAAAAATTAAACGGTGAACCACTCGTGGCCTGGTTTGACTGATGTCAGGGCCCGGCAGTTGAGAAACACTGATGTACACAATCAACAAAAACTTTAGGTGACTAATGCTGGTGTTGATACAACCCAGTCAAGTCTATTTGTGATTTGGTTAGCTCAATTTTCTATGTCTGATACATGCAGACAGAAGTGTGCACAGAGAGGGGCACACGAGTACCGTGTCCCTCTTCCCTTCAAGACATTGAAAAATTAAAAATATTTTTAAATATCTTTGTGAAATGATTAAAACATTGAAAGATAATTTATATGCTATCTTCATCAATTTCTGTTAACCCTTAACTGCCGTGAAAATTCTGTGTGTAACTGGCATCGTGATGCCATTTTGACCCTAGCAAGTATTAATGTATTTAAAAAATCAATAAAGTTTTCTAAAAGCAACAGGTTTTACACATGACTTCATTCATCTATCAATCAAGTCACTAAGTTTTTTTTTTTTAAATTCCTTTAATTATTTTCTGAAAAAAAAGGGATGTTTTACTAAGACACGTTCAAAAAAATAAAAATAAAAAAATAGAGGGATACATGACTTTTGAAAATTTCAAAAACAATATATTAAAACTTGTCAACTCAACTTCCATGATTGAAAGAAAAAACAGATATGATTAAAATATACTCAGAAAATAAGATTTACAAATTAAAATAATATTTACTATATTTTCACAAGCACAAAAAGTAGTCTTATTCAAAGTCGAAACACAGTACTCTTGTGAACAACACCATGAGTACAATTGATCACACAGATCTTGCAATTCAGTTACTTACAGTAATTCACTAACAGCACTATCCTCATGCTCAACCTCAGATATCCAATGCTTCATGATTAATTTGAAACTTAATTATTTAAGTTTGAATAACATGATTAATTTTATATCTTGTATTAACAAGTGAAGAGCGACATTCAAGTCATATATATAGCCATCTGGTGGCTTGTCGTCCATGAGCTATTGGCTGATCGGTTCACCGTCCATTGCACAGTTCCGTTCGGCACATATATACGCTCTAGCAAAGGAAAATCTCTATCTCCTCTGTAGCTTAGTGGTCAGAGCACTCGTCTGGCAATCGAGGGAACTGGGTTCGACTCCCGGTAGAGGCAGAGATGAGTTTTTCCTTCCTTAAAAAAAATTAACATCTCAAATAATAAATATCTTCACAACATCCAGTCTTCCGTATATCTTGTAATAATTTGAAACTATTAAAACTGACGCTTTTCCAAGACGCTATTTTGATCTGAACACTCTGGCCATCAGACAAAAAAGCCTTATGCAAGTGGTGTGGGTGGGGGCATTTTGACCTCATGAAAACTTTGATCAATGATCTAAAGGAAGGAAAAAATAGAAAAACATCATAAATTTGTCAAACGTGTAAACAACTAGCTTGAAAGGTACTGAAAATAAGATGGTCGAGGGAAAAGATAAGCGCCTAAAATGTCCAGACTGTTCGGTTTGATGATAAGAGTGAACTGAACTGAAAGAACTTGCTCTGGAAACATAGGCTTAGGTAAATATAATGTACCTTATATTTTAGCTGAACCTTTCATTTTATATGAAATGGTTCAAAAACTTTCAGAAAAAGAAGTCTGGGTTCCTTTTAGAAAAAGATTCAGAGGTGGTCATGAGCTTTTTTGGCTCTCATGGTTTTTGGGATCAAATGACAGTAAGTCTGATGATTATTATCACTAAAATTCACCTCACAACTGTTTTTTTTTTTTTTTTTTTTGTTAGTATGTGCATCCATATCAACGAAAATGTTCATTAGCCATATTTAAGCAGAGGTAGAAAAATCTCATGATAAAAATCATTATTAGCTGAAAAATTTATAGCCAAGGCATCACTGTGTTCATAGTTGATTCTATGAAGCCAGAAGCAAACAGAAACTTTTCTGCTATACGAGATAAACAGAATGTAGCTTAAATTTTATTGCTCTATTATTTCTGTTCAAGGCTCCTACAAAGCCAGGCTGGAAGAGATCTCAGCAATGGCATAAGTCTGTCACATCCTATTATTTGTGTCAAATGTATGTGGGAAAAGTTGCATCAATAGATAAAGGAATAGCTATCGGGCCTACAACACATCAAATATAGAGATATTCTGTCTATTATGCGCTGATGAACTTGGGAAAGAAAAGTTGGTTGTCTCCGCCAGGAATCAAACCCCGGACCTTTTGCAAACCAGTCAAGTGCACTACAGATGGCAGCACAAATATGGAACAAGCACAACTCAACAACATAAATATGTTAGGGGCACATATATACTCACAAGCCACACACACACACACATTCCGGCATGTGGTTGATTTGTTAGAAATTCCATAGAGGAATTTGTGCGAGGTGCATGTACGGAATCTTTTTCTAAATGTACTCAGACTTCTTTTTCTGAAAGTTTTTGAACCATTTCATATAAAATGAAAAGTTCAGCTAAAATATAAAATGCATTAAAAAAAAGTAGCCTATGTTTCCAGACAAGTTGTAGTAGTCAAGTGCACTCACGGTTATTTCGCATAGACTTAATATCCACTTAAATATCAGGCGTGATTAGTCCGGTGGAGACAACTAACTTTTCTTTCCCAAATTTACCTTGGCATAATACCCAGAAAATCTCTTGATTTGAAGAGAAAGAAAGATTTCTCTTTGTTGACTTTACCTTAAAAGTAAACATTTGTGAATTTATATATTCCCCCTCTTATATAAAATTTAAAAAAAAAGAAAAACAGGAAAAAGAAAATCACTCAATTGATTTTATTTACAGACCTTCTCCTCCAGCGCTTTGTGGTGTTCAAGGTTGTCGGAATATGAAGCGGTATTCGTGTACAAAGACTGGTGTACCCCTTTGCAGTCTGGAATGCTACAGGAAAAACCTCAGTGCATCTTCAGTGAAGAGCTCTGTTCATGTGACTTGATGCCATCTCTTGTTTTGGGTTTTATTTTTTTAATTTGTATTGTAAATATGTTAATAAAAGCAGATTCCCATCAAAGCAATGCACATTTTTGTATGTCTTGACCTTTTTTTATAATCTGATAATTTGAAGTGATGTAGCCTATGGATAATTTCAGTGGGTATCCCTGTAAGCGGATGCTCTGGATAGAAGAATAAGCTGCTTTAGTGAATTTTCCTAGTTTTCTATTTTCTTCATACATTGATTGAAGAAAAATGTATGCTGCATTGAATTATATGGAGATTACTGCTTCTAAATAAAGGCTTATTCCCAGTTTGAAAACTCCAAACACTTTGAGCTAGGCCTTGAAGAATGACAATAATTTAGGCACCTTACCCCAGATTTCTTAGGAGTGAAGCATGTATACAATGACTCCCACTTATAATGTTAAAAAAACCCCCACCATAAAAAAACATTGTAAGTGACAAAACACTTTAAATGGGGAAATCTCTATCAGTATTACTCGTAGTAAAAGGTGGGACAAAAATAAGCCATACCCAACACAGGATCGTCATTTCAACTTTTTCCGGGGGGGGGGGGCAAAGAACATCATATGCTCAATGTATATATATGTATATACAGGGTGTCCCATCAAGACCACCCAAACTCTGCACAGCCAGATTCTTGGCTTGGAATACATAAAAAAAAATGTCCAAAGAACTGTACCTGTACGACCCATAGTTTTCGAGAAAAATGCGAAAGAAAAGTATGACGTCATATCCAGTGCAAGGAAAAAAAACTTTATTGGAAACATGAACATCTGTATTTGCATACGAGCCACCTGTTGATGAAGAAGCAATCTCCTCGAACAACGACAGTTTAGAGGGCGAATGGGTGGTCGTGGATGAGGTAGAGGAGGATAGTGATAGGGGTTTAATCATCGGCGATTCTATGGTTAGAGAACTTGGGAACAGAGTATGTAGGGATTTTCGGGGTTTCGAGCGCTGTTGTCTTCCTGGGGGAAAGATTGGCAACGTTCGAGACGTTTTTCATCGCCGAAAGTTGCCCTTGCGGCTGATTCTGTGGGTGGGAACGAATCAGGTAGGAGCGAATATTAAGCCCCGTCCACATGTGCAAGATTGGTCGCTTTGGTGGTAATTACCGGCATGACAACTTTTTTCCCTTCGTAGGGAAGAAAAAGGTGGGAGAGAAGCTCATCAAAAAAAGCCCATCTTTCTTGGGGTGGATTGGAGGTCGACACCGACCTTCTCTCCCATAATCCTTTGCGCCGCGAAAACTGCTATAAGCTCCTTCGTCAACCATCTTGAATCAATCACTTCCGTTCAACCTACGTAACGAGTGACGACTTCCGGAAAGAAGAGGGGGATTACCGGCATAAACTTAACGACATGTGAACGGTTTGTAGCGAAAATCCCCGTTACCGGGATGTTTTATTGTACATGTGAACGCGGCTTTAGTGAGTCTCTGTCAGACTACCGGGATTTACTATTATCCGCTAGGGAGGGGGTTCAGATGTGGCAGTGATTCCAGTGCTGCCAAGGGGTAGTAGGGAGTATAGGAGCAGGATCCACCAATTCAATATAGACCTGAAGGACATTTGCTCCTCACTTGGGGTCACGTTCTTGGAGCTTCCCGCATTTACCGATAGGTGGCTTCGTTCAGATGCGATCCATCTAAATAAGAGGGGGGGGGGGTCTGGGAGGTTTACGATAGTCTTAGGTCAGGTTTTTTACTCCCAGACCACGTAGTCGGGAATGCGGGTTAGTTAATGATAATCACAACAGTACTGACGGGGAATTACCCACCTCTGACGTGGATGGCTTCTCGATTGACACTAAATCACAGGTCAAATTAAAATGTGTGCTAATAAATGCCAGGAGCTTGGGTAATAAGAAAGATTGTTTAGAAACTATGATAGTTGTGGAGGGCTTGGATCTTATAGCCATTACAGAATCTTGGGCAAACGATAAGGATGAATCTTTCTTACACATCTCAGGATACGATACTTTTTTGAGAAATAGATCTGATGGGAAAGGGCGTGGAGTGTTGATATACGTGAAAGCATGTTTGAAGGCTAGAGAGTGTAACGTGCAGAGAAGTGATATTGGAACTATACGGGTTGAGCTTGAGAACAAAAGACGTCATAAACTTATTGTTAGGATTTGTTACAATCCACCGAATAGGGATCCAAACTACATGTGTAAGCGTAAGAGGGTTCTCATACTAGGAGATTTCAATTACCCAGGTATTGATTGGGAGAACCTTTCATCTAGAGATCAGTATGAATATGAAAGAGACTTTCTTAAGTTGGTGCTCGAAAAATTTTTGTATAATCATGTATCAGAAGCCATTAGGGGTACTGCTATTTTGGATTTAGTTCCGAGGATCTTGTTGAACATGTTTCGGGGGGGGGGGGGAAGAGTTTTCTTCCAGTGATGATAGTATAGACTTAGACTTACTTTATTGATTTGGCAATAAGCCAATTTCAAAGTGGGGTAGCACCACAAAATTTACATGCACAATTTACATTACAATAACAACATTAACATAAGCAAACCTGAAACAATCACCAAGTATCTCAACATGAAATAACTAGTATCGTTAAAAAAAAGGTGGAAAAAAAAGTAAATAAAATAATTAGTTCTACAAGAAACACATACAAAGTCTATATCCAAGTACTAGACTTGTAATTTTATATTAACCGGAAAAAGGCTTATTCACTGTATAGTGATCGATGTCTGGCTACATTAATATGGAAATTATATACATCACGTATATCGACATTTCTCAATGTTAGTATTTGTTCGAGGAAAGGGCGTAATATATGTTCACACACAAAATATTTTCTTCTGTAGTTCTCAAAAGTAGGGCAGTAAAGAAACACATGATTCCACGTTTCCAGCTGATTTAAATTGCAGTATGTACAGTTACTATTGGAATTTATAATTAAAAAATTGTCGTTTATCCTAATAGAATTGCTACCAAAACGCAATTGAATTAATATTCTTTTGAACAAAATCCCAGATGTGCTCAAAAGGTAATTCTCCGCTCCAAAAACATTTTTAATAGTGCGGTAAAAAACAGAACCATAGCATGTTTGTAGGAATCGCATGTCTAATTGAATACTCTGTGATATCAGCGTGTGAATTATAAATGGGAGGTGTTGTTTGAGAACAGTGGGATCTTCGACCATTTTGAGGTGGCTGAAGCCAGTATTGTCAAAAATTTTGAAAATGGAATTTAACCAGTTAATTTTGGAGTTTCCGTGTGAGCCCAACAAGTTGTTCAAAAGTTTAGAGAAACATAACCTAGGAAATCTTGAGCTATTCACAGATAAGATTCGTCCATAAAATTTAATAAGAAGTTTTTTCAGTGTAATTGCCACTCGAGGTTGACCCAATTCAACGCGAATCATGTATTCGGGTGTATTTGGTGACATTTGCAATAATTTTTTTACGAAAAAAGAAAAAATATGTTCCAGATCATCAATATAGTCTACCGACCAGACTGGTGCTGCGTATGTCAGCACGGACAATATTATTGAATGGAAGAGTTTCATAGCGACATTTATGGATGAAATTTTTGCCTTTAAAAAAATTGGCCAAGCGTTTTGGATAGCCAATTTTGTCTTTGCCACAAATCTAGTTTTTGCAAGGGTGAACGAACCGGATGACGAAAACGGGACACCCAAACATGTATAATTATTTACTATTTCAAGTGGGGTATTCCGTAATCCCTAATTCTCGGCATTTTTCAATTTACCAGCGTGTCTGAATACCATGACCTTGGTTTTATCAACATTTATTTTTAACCGAAATTCCTCACAAAACCTATCAGGTATATTTATTTTTCTTTGTAAATTTATTGGCGAGTCCCCCAAAAATCATCAGCAAAAAATAGAGAATGAATTGAGGTTGTTGAACTAAGTTGAATAGGAGAAATGTCAGAGTTATTGAAACGGTTTATAAGTTCAACAATGTATAAATGAAATAAGGTTGGGCTTAATATTCCTACCTGCAGAAGTCCTTTTTGAATATAAATTTTATCAGTAGAACCAAGATCAGTACTTATTGTTAGTGAAGCTTTGCGATAAATATCTTTGATCAAATTTACGAAGCGAGAACTCAAACCAAATCTACTTAAGACATAAAAAAGGATCCCATGGTCTATGCTGTCAAATGCCGTCAAAAAAAAAAGTCAACGTACAAGACATAAAATCTTCCGCGAGGTCTAGAGAGCTTCTCTTGTATTATACAGTTGAGAACAAAGATCTGATCGACAGAGCTGTAATTTTTTCTAAAACCAGCTTGCTCTTCTGGAATGAGCTTATTTGTCTGTAGCCATTTTGTCAATCTATTATTCAAAATAGACGCGAACAATTTAAACTGACAAGATACTAGTTGATGATCGTATAGTCAGATTTCACTGTACTCTTCTTCGGGTAAGGTTGATAACAAAAGACTGGTTTCTTGTTTTCGAAGAACTAAATTTGATGTTTTGAGAGGAAGGTTAGCGGAAGTTTTCAAAGACCGGTTGAAATCAGTGGGGGTGGTAAGTCAATGGGAAGAATTTAGTACGAAGCTGTTCTCTGTTTTGCACGACGTCATACCCTTTGTTCGAAAAGAGCGTGTTTGTACATCGCACCCTCCATGGTTCACGAATAGCGTGTGTAACCTTTATCTTGAAAAGAAAAGAGCATTCAGAAAGTATAAAAGTGGGCGAAGTGACCGATCATTGTTTACTGATAAAAGAAGAGTGTTGAAGAAAGCGATAAAAGATAGTAAAAAGGAAGTTGAATATAGGTTGGCAGATAACATTGGCTCTGACCCAAAATCATTTTTTCGATACGTCAATAATGGATGTAAGGGGACAGTTGGCCCCCCTCTCGATAGGAAACTTTAGGTTAGAGAGCAATGTAGGCATGTGTAGTGCTTTCAATGACTTTTTCGCATCGGTTTTTAATGGAGATAATGATATTCGATGTACGGGTGTTGCATGGTTTAATAAAACACTCAACAATATTCAAGTAGAAGACGTGGAGGTCCTAAATCTTCTAAGAAATGTATGTGCAAGCAAAGCACCAGGACCAGATGATATCTATCCCAGGGTCCTCAGGGAATGTGCTAATGAATTGTTGGGGCCAGTGGCACAGATATACAGGAGTAGTGTTGCTGAGGGTATCGTCCCAAGTGATTGGAAACTTGCTAATGTTGTTCCGATATTTAAGAAGGGTAGTAGAGAAGCGTTGTCAAATTATCGTCCAGTGAGTTTGACGAATTCCCTCTCGAAAATTTTGGAAATTATCATCAAAAGGCAGTTTGTGAAGTGGATAGACGAGAATAATGTATTGTCGGATAATCAGCATGGGTTCAGGAAGGGGAAGTCGTGTGTAACTAACCTCTTTTGCTTCTATGATCACGTGACGAAGGCTTTGGGTAAGGGCAAAAATGTAGATGTTGTTTACCTTGATTTCCAGAAGGCATTCGATCGTGTCCAACATGGTAAACTCTTGAAGCGTTTACATGAGATTGGAATTGGGGGCAACTTGCTGAATTGGATAGAATCGTGGTTAAGAGATAGGTCGCAACGAGTTATGGTGAACGGGGAATTCCCTGGTTGGACAGACGTCACAAGTGGAATTCCTCAAGGAAGCGTCCTTGGTCCCATACTTTTTACACTTTTTATCGATAAAACTCGATCAGGGTATCGATGGGATTACTAGCAAATTCACAGATGATGTGAAGCTAATGGGGGTAATCGGGAATCAAAACGATAGGGAGTTGCTCCAGACCAACTTAAACAGGATTGCAGCATGGACAAATGAATGGAGCATGACGTTTAGCGTAGATAAGTGCATGGTCACTCATTTTGGTTCGGACAACCCACGGTTCCCTAACGAGTTGAATAGTGTCACTATCCCGGATTCAAGTAGGGTCACCGATTTGGGAATTCTCATTGACGAGCGACTTAGGTTTTCTGAACATTGTTCAGCGGTGGTCAAAAAAGCGAATAGAATGCTTGGTCCCATTTTCAAAAAGGTCTCTTCGCGTTCTCCTAAAGTGATTCTTCCGCTTTTTCGAGGCTTAGTTCGTCCTGGACTGGAGTAGGCTGTAAGGTTTTGGAGACCATACCTACAGAGGGACATGGACTTGGTTGAAGGGGTGCAGAGAAGAGCTACGCGTGTCCTTATTGGCACAAGGGGCTTGAGTTATGAAGAGAGACTTCATTTTTTGAATATGTTTACATTGGATGAACGCAGGTGTCGAAGAGATATGATCGAAGTGTTCAAAATTTTCAATGGGATGGACCATGAACTTTTAGTACACCGCCAATCTACTGCTTTTACAAGGGGACACCAGTATCGATTGGTGAGGGACAATGCAAGGCTATGGTGTCGCAGTGAATTTTTCTCTAATAGGTTTGTTAATAAATGGAATAGCTTACGTCAATTGTAACACTATTGACACGTCTAAAAAGAAATACGATAAACATGTTGGGGTAAATCGAGAAGCTCTATCCATACTTAGAATAAGACAACCGTAAGTATTCTTTATGGGCATTGTATATAATATTTTATCATGTGTATATATCGTTTACAATTTTTGTTAATTGCATTTTTAATTGGGTTGCTATATTTTTGAAATATATGGCATCCAAATTTTTATGGGCATCTTTTCTCAGCCACCTCGTTGGGCATTTTGCCTGTTGTGGCGTTGTATTTGTATTTGTATATATTTACATAGGAAGATGTTTAAAATGTTCACCGCACATATCAAGGCATGCATGCGCGCGCCGTGGAATTACGTCAAGCCTTTTCTTTCGCATTTTTCTCAAAAACTATGGGTCGTACATTTCTTCGGACATTTTTTATGTATTCCAAGCATGGAATCTGACTGTGCAGAGTTTGGGCGGTCTTGATGGGATACCCTGCATATTTTTATGTATATATATATATATATATACACAATTTCCAATGTGTATATATATACACACCATTTCTAGTGTATTTTCTAAAGCCGGAGAACATTGCCCCCCCCCCCCAAATGATGGATCTGATGCGCAACCGTGTAAACGTTCTAAATGTGAATGTTATGAGCGGGATCCACTGCATAGTATGTCACATGCAAAGGGTTGTCTTTTCTTTGAAATTCATATAGAACCAAAGGCAAATGTATATAATCAGAATTTCTAATGCTCACAGGGTTACCACATGTCTGAATTTTCAGTGTTATTTTACGTGTAAATTTTTACGATTTCTTCATATTTCGTCCGCCTTTTTAAATTTCCAATACAATTTTTCTTTTGTGGAAAAACATGAATCACAGTTACTGTAGGCTATTTTCCATCTTGGGTGTGTGTCTATAACTTCTTCGCTCCGCAGTTCATTATAACGGGATTCGACGGTATATAATATATACTTATATACCATACAATCCTTTAAACTTCCATACTATACAAATCTGCATCATTATTAGCTAAATCTGCTGTGAAAAAAACAAAACATTTCATTTACAGAATTGTTTTGCAATTGTGTTTTGGATATCAATTGAATTTTGCTTAAAATTTGACATAAAATGACTTTTTCATAAAAAATGGTGTAGGTAGTGCAAACTTTATTGTTTTAATCATTTTGGGACACTTTCTATCGGAAAATGTTTGAGTTGACTCCAGTACCATTTTAAAGAAAAGTGTCTAGAAAGGTAGTCGAATACCTTAACTGTTTTTGTTTTGAAAAAATAATCGCTTAAAACCGTTAAAAATATGAGGTACACATATGTGTACCTTATTTTTAGCTCAGTTAGCTCAAATTCTCCCGTTTTCATTTGTTGAGCAGCTCAGTGAATTTTGCGTAAATCCATAGTTTCAAATCAGAACTGTCGCAAGCTTCTTTGTGTGGATCATCCATGCCAAGGAAAAGTAAAATCACAACTATATTGTTCATTTCAATAATTTGATACTGGTCGTGGGAGGATGAGTAGGAGAAGAATAAGGTAGGGCTGCGCCATCCACGTGGCACCTAAAAATGGAAAAAGGTCGATTTGTTATCCACTCCCCCCTCCTCCCCCCCCCCAAAAAAAACAAACCACGAAGTCATTTTAGTAAATAGGGTATTGATTTGTTTTTCCAATGAGATCTGTCCATAGACACCTCTGTCTTCCTAGACTTCTTAAGCTATAGCGTGACTACGGTTTCCCGAATTCATGACATTTTGGGAAATTCCGGAATGGGAGAGATTGCATTTCCCCGAGAATTCACGAAATTGTCTTCCGTTTTTCGCTTTCATAAAATATGTCCAGAAAAATCTAAAAATAGATGAATTTTTTTATGTTTTTTCATTGTAACCCCCCCCCCCCTCCTCCGCCCAGTAATTGTTGAATTCAGGCCAGGTGACACGAATCTTATTCGTAGCGATGACATGTAAACAGATCGATCCATCGATCGATCCTTCGTTAAATGTTTCGTCATTCAAGATAGTAGTGCGGGCGCAACATTTAAACGGACCCAGCTGCTTGATGGCTGCTTAAATAATTAGTGATTTCTATTTCGGATGATCAGACGCGTGTCTCTCTTTAGTACAACAGCCCACAAAGTAAATGAACCCGCGGGAAATTGAGAGAAAGAAAGCAAAATGTGAAGGCAGAAATGTTCCGCGATGTCAATGACTTAAAGTACACTGCACAAAACAAATAGGGGAGCAAGCAAAAAAGTGAAGAAAACCGTGCGAGACAGCCACGTATTGGCATACAATGGATAGTACACGCGTATCAATGCGCAATACAGAAAAAAGACGTAAAAAAATTTGGAATTAAGCTTTAATTCTTTGAAAATATGGAAAAAACATGAAAAGATGATTTAGGGCAACAATTTGGTTACATGTAAACGATAAAAAAAAGTACTGTTTAGACATGATGCATGAGTTTTAATAGGGCGTGTGGTCTCCTCGAACAGCTAAGACTGCTGCACACCTGTTTGCCATGGATGCGATGAGGTTATCGATCAGACTTTGGGGAATACTGTTCCACTCCTCAAGAAGTGCAATCTGCAAGTCTCGGACAGTAACAGGCGGCCTTGGTCGCGCAGCAATGCGTCGTCCGAGCATGTCCCAAACATGCTCGATTGGATTCAGGAGAGCACGCTGGCCATTCCATACGCTGTATTGTTTCAGCTTCAAGCATGTTCTCCACCAGACGAGCTCTATGCTGTCGGGCATTATCATCCTGGAAAACAAAGGAATCTCCAATGGCTCCAGCGTAAGGGATGACATGAGGTCGCAGTATCTCGTCTGCATACCTTCGGGCCGTCAAAGTGCCATTCCGAATGATATGCAGGTCCGTACGTCCGCCTATGCTGATTCCACCCCATACCATCCAACCAGCTCGTCTGTATTGTGACCGTTCACGAACGAATGCGGGGTTATTTCGAGTGCCCCTGTCCCTCCATACCAGAACACGTCGGGTGTCACACTCCAGACTGAATCGGGACTCGTCTGTAAACAGCACTTGGCTCCAGTCATGTTGCTCCCAATCTCGATGTTCAGCAGCCCATCTTCTTCGGGCCGCACGGTGGAGTGGGGTCAACGGAATGCAGACCATTGGCCTACGTGCATAGAGCCCTCCCTCATGAAGCCGATTACGTACAGTTTAGCTGGACACCCTTCGTCCTGTTGCCAAGAGCAACCGTCTTTGCAGCTGCGTAGCATTCTCTGTTCTGTTTCGATGGGCTGTTAACCGTACATACCGGTCATCAGTTGCTGTAGTGGCACGTGGCCGACCTTGCCCTGGTCGACGTCTAACATTTCCTGTTTCTTGGAATCGATTCCAAAGCCTTGCAACAACACTTCTGGCGACTCCAACAGCGTCCGCGACACTACGTTGTGTTTGCCCGGATTCCAGTCTGCCTATAACACGCCATGCCATGGATTCCGGTAAATCACGTTGTTGAGACATCCTCAAGTCACCTTGGTTCAAAAAAAAACAATACTGCGCAATCGAATTTCACAGTTACGGCAGTAAAACAGACGTTTCCGCAACATCCCGATTTCTGCCCTTATCTCCTTTTTCTGGTTTTTGACGTCATGAACTTTGATTTGCATATTAAGTTTTCTTCTTCCGTTTCCTGCTAGGCTTTAAATTATGGATGATTCATTTTATGTTACTTATCGAAATACATCTTTGCGTAATTTTGTTAAAACCATGTGCTCCCCTAATTGTTTTGAGCAGTGTATGATGACTAATGTATAGAAAGTGCTCGTAAACTCTAAAATTTCTAAAAAACTGGAATTGTACACACTAATTTTACAAGACCAATGCGTTTTTCGATTCACTCGGAAGTCTTCCGATTTTTTAGCCTTATTAAAATCTTCCTGTCGGGAACCAGATTCTTCTGATTTTTCGTACCTTTTTATGGAAAAATTACTAAAGAAAATATATTCATTCAGTCTTCGCACCCCTACGCTGACCATGCTTCCTCAGGAAAAACATGACAAATTATGATTTCAAGTACGGGAAATCGGCAGCGTTCGCTAAATATGATGTCAAAAAGTAAGCAAAATTGCCAATTACTACTAGAATCATTAATGGTGAGAGATGAAGCGCTGCTGCAAATTACAGTTAATTAAAAGGAATTCTACGAAAAAAAAAGTTAATTATGACAAATATGCGAGATGCAATATCCATATTTATAGTCATAATTTTCTTTTATTTATAAGTGGGGGAAAAAAATAATTTTAATCATTGATTTGAGTGAAGGGGCGAAATACATGTACGGAAGCGTCCTGGGAAAACTGGGCTCCTATCTATTATGAATTTAATCGTGAAAAGAAAAAATGACGAGAATCATCTCGGGCCCCAGGCTTGAGCCTACTAGCCCCACCCCGTTTGTGGGGAGGGGACATGCGGAGACCGCGGTTGAATAGGCTTCCACGGTTGGCACAATGTTTAATAACAATAAATATGTATTTTAAGAGGTGGTGACGAAGCCCTCTTTCGTTTTGCCTTGTGGCGTTCATGTAAACGGGGCTCTAATGTGACAGAGCATGGGAGTCTCTCGGTTCCTGTCCCTATCGCCCAGATATAGACGAAATGTCTGGAAGTTGCAATTACAATGGACCACTGTTCATTAGCCCAGAACTATTTTCTCAAGCGAGTCTTTTGAATGAATTCCACTTAAGGCGCAAAAAAAAAAAAAATCCACAGGGGGAAAAAACTGAAGCTCCTCACGGAACATCCTGTATTATTTCGTATCAAGAACATTTGAGTAGTTTTCGATTCACATAAATTAAGATTAAACCTATTCAAAAGACTCACGCCTTTAATTTTATTGTTTAAATACAAGTGTAGATGCAGAATTTTAACGATGAAGTTTATCATGAAATTCCCATAGATATGTTTAGGTCATGTCCCGTATTCAATTACCGAAATGTTACTTGTCCCTGACCAACTGACCGTCCTGAATGTTTCTGTGGTAATTGACATGTTGTTGTCGAAGCAAGTACCATATTTTAATGGAGAGAAATCTTTTTCCAGCATATACTTGTGCATTGTACAGCATTTCATTATGCAGGGCTCGATGACTATCAGATTGAAAGCGAAGTATCAGAGAATCACGTTATTCGGGTTCACGAGAATCTTCATCATTCAAATCACGTCTGAGCAAGCTTTTACAATAGCCCTGAAACGTACGCAATCAGGGTTAAAACGGTTGCTTGTTTTTGAAGCATAAAATTACACTTAATATCGTGAGAGCACGCCATTAATTATTAAATGGTCCAGTTTGAAAAATATTTCGCGCATATAAACTCTATCGGGGGGTTGGCGCCTCCTGTTCGGGCATTATTCATTCTGAATAGACGGTTTCCGAGGAATGCGGTTTGGGGTTATGAATAAACAATGTCATCATTACATACATTAAAATAATTACATTAAATCCTAAAATTACATTAATTACATCATTACATTAAAATAAACACCATCATTACAAGTGAAGAGTGATGACGAATTTTCGGTTTCCAGTGCGAGGCTGCGTCATTTTACTATTTTTTGCCGAATGTTTTTCCACTTTGTTTCCAAATATGTTACATTAATGATTTGAAGAAGAGATAAATACTAATACTGAGATCAGTCGAGACTGTCGCACCTGCCATTCACACGGTAATGAAAGTGGAAAAATAAAAACGGCTGCAGTCTCCCGTCATAATGGTGTGACTTTACCCACCATCTGATTTGTGTACATAATAAGGGTGTGAGTGGATTTAAGGTACTATGACCAACACGGGTTATCAAGGGAATCGCAACGACAACAAAAATAACAAAAAACAATGCAATTAAATTTTATTTTAAAAAATATGACTCAATTATGACTCTTCCTTAAAGCAGATCCATGAAGCTACAAGAAATTAAAAAAGTAAACGTTGCAGTTGAAATTGGGTAAGTTATATATACATTAAAAATATTCATTTGTTGTTATAAGGATGTAAGCTTTCTGGAAAATGATTTTCAAATTCAAATTTCGAACACAACGAGGAAAAATCAACAAAACCCGATGGTTTCACTGCAAATTAAATCAATATACCAAGAAAACATCTTAACATGATTCTAAGCTACAAGAACCTATTATCTTTAGAAAATACAGTAAAACTTCGATTAACCGTCATCGTCCGGACCAAGGCTGCGATGTCCGGATAACCAAATAGACAGATAATAGAAATCTCTTAATACATATGTACAGTAATGTGATTTCACTTCGGGCTTGGGGCTAAAATGAAAATGATATCCTTTAAACGTGAATAATACATACATATTGTATTTAATTTTACACACATACAAAACGATCAATATAAACTTCAATATAAGGTCACCCCCAGGCAGTGGTCATATTGAAAATAGCGTCCTTAATATTGCATCTCTTCCAAAATTCTTTGACAGTCCCCTGGGTAGGTGGAGTTTTATTCGCTGAGGGAAAGAGGGAAAGAGCCATGTTATTTTGCCATTATCACTTATGAGTTCATAAGAGGGGTGTGTCGGGGCATTGTCCATTAAATTTTTGACAACACATGATTTCTTGGATTTAACAATTATAACAATGGTAAATTAAAAATGGTGAAATATTGATGCCACTAAAGCCTTTTTGTTATTTATTGGAGCCTCCTGGAGGAACAGCAGTGAAAAGAAAAGGTACCGAATACCGGTAAAAGCACAAGAGGTAATAAGACTCCAGATGTCAAACCTATTCGAAGAAATGATGACCACAATTTATTCAAAAGCCTACACACTTCGATCTAATGTGAGTGACCATGCAGATTCGACGCGAACACATGGCCAAGAAGCCACGCAGACTTTTTCACCTACAGCAAAACAATGTACTTCTTCTACACTGACATCGGCTAAGACTCAGCAGAAAGGAAAGAGCAAGCCTAAGAGAACAAGACACAACAAATATAACCCGGTCGTGCTAAAGGGTAAGAACTCCATGCTAGACTTTTCCGCCATGACTACCAACTACTCAAATGATGTAGGATCTGTCTCAAATGATGAATTGGCTAGAAAAAGTGAATCCCCGGCTCTCTGTACATCGTCATTAGTTGAACAGGCGACCTCAAAAATTGATGGACCTGCGAATACGGAGATTCCAGATTCCAACGGATACTCCAGTAATCCCTACGGAAAGCAGCGACAGCATCTCTAAGAGAGGCCAGTCCGCTGAAGATCTGATACAACACATCGAGCAACTGAAGGTCATTCAACATCCTGAAATGAATGATGATAATCCTATAATCAACAGTGACAATCGATTCTTTAAACGATCTAGAGATGAAAGTGGCCAATCGATGCCTAAAAAATTTACTTCGTATAGTGATGAACACTATTCATCCGAGAATACATCTGACTGTGAGGCTTATGAGGAATATGAAATAATCGACGGATGGGAGATGCATTGGGAGACGCCACATTCACCAGTGTGCTCACGAAAGCAAGTACTTTCCACGTACGAAACATATGATACCTGCGAAGTGCCAGAACATACATCTCATGACATAAGCAGAGCAGACTCCGAATATGAACTGATTGATAGATGGCCGAAGCAAAAAGAGTCAAAACGATCACCCCGTTTGCAATACCGTGTACGAGGAGTTACGCCTATCAGGTACGCAACATATGATTGTTACAAAGTATCAGAAAATGCATCTTGGGACCCAAGCAAAGCCGATTCAGACTATGAACTCATTGATAGATGGCCGGAACCAAGGCAGTTAGCACGATCACCCCAAGTGCAATACCGAGTTCGAGGACATGTGCCTATGAGGTATGCGAATCGCAAGACCAGAATAGACGAAACTGAACATTCACGAGAATCCGAAGTAGTTAATTCATCCCTACCTTCACACAAAGGGAATCGCCATTACGAGCACAATCTTAAAATACCAACAATAAATCAGCGAACATTTCATAGCAGAGTACATAACGACGACAAAAAACACAACAGCAGACTATGTATAAACTGTTACATGAATAATCTAGCGATGAACTGCAATTTCGAACTGCAGCATAATAAAGAAGATCAAGCATGTCCAAGTAGACAACGGCAAAAGCAGGTTACGGCAATACGGAATGGCAGAACCACCACAATAACCCCTGGAAACATATATTCAAGTTCCCATACATTGCACAGCTCAATGAATGAACGCCAGGGTCTCTGCCACCGGACTTATCCCGTTGCACAGCTCAGAAATCAGTAGGTGTACACGCTGCCAGAGATATCACCACCACGCCAGAAACTGCAAATATCCGTATCCAAGATGTGCGAAATGTGGAAATATTCATAATACAGATGTGTATGCACAACGAAAACAGGCAGATGCATTAACTGCATTGAAAGCAACATGAACAGTTCCATGAGAATAGCAGTAAACCCCAGTGCAACCAGTAATCAATGTCCTACATTTCAAAAGCACACCAGAACGGCAGCTCAATTATCCACAAATCATTTCAGAACATTTAATAAGAGCAGATACTGATCTCCATAAGCCCTAAAAAATGATCGCTGGGAAAAGTACAGATGAACTGAAAATACTGCAAATAAACATTGATAAATGTATAGACGCAACATCAATTTTAGTGAAACAAGCAGAAAAACTCGATATTGATATCATTCTAATACAAGAACCATGGATTAGGAAAGGAAAACTGCATGGTTTTCCCATCAGATTGGCACTTATGGCATTCGCATAACCAAAAAGCAGCTATTATAATACTAAGCAAGAAAATAGAAGGAGCAATCTTTGACATCAAGGAACATACAATAGCTGTGAAGTTGCAATTAAATAATGAACAATTATTATTCATCAGTAGATATTCATCACCTTACGACGGCATAGATCTTACGCTACAGGAGCTCACAGCAGTCATCCGGAAAGCCAAAAAAAAAAAAAAAAAAACTACATTGCAGCAGACTTAAACGGAAGAAACAGATTATGGGGGTATCCAGATACAAACCACAGAGGAATTCGCATAATGAACTTCATTCAGAGCAACAGATTGTATCTACTACACCACAGCAAAGAAGAACCAACATATACTCACTGGAACTCAAAAGGATGGCCGGACATGACTATGACTAATTCCAACGCTCAATAGCAAGGTCAATCGGCACGGAAGTAACATTAAGTTGCCATAAATATATTCATATTCAATTGAGCAATCTTGACATACCCAAGATGAAACAAATCAAATATAGTTCCTCTGTGAGAAGAATAAATAATTTTATGATGAATCTAAAACCTCTAATAGGATCTATAATACAAAACATCACATCATGCATAAATTATCAAGAAATAAAAGAAGCAACAACTGAATTATTCATAAAATTTACTGAAGTGGCAGCAACGACACTCCGAGTGGATAGAACGTCACAACGAACGTGTGCACCATGGTGGAACAGAGATCTGGAAATCCATAGGAAACTGCTAAGAGCTAAAGAGAGACGTTGGAAAAAGTCGCCGGAAGCACAGAAACAGCAAGTGATGGAACCATTTCGGCAAGAGAAAGTGATATATACTAAAGCCATCAGAAAAACAAAGCTCAATTCATGCAAACAGTTTTGTGTGGATATGGCAGATCCATTTGGCAAACCATACAAGGTTGTACTAAATAAACGCAAGCCCACACCTCAGATAGTAACGGGAGCATCCGAAGGTTGCCATTTTAAAGACATTGCCCAACAACAACTGCTCGAGCTTTATCCCGATATAAAAGAAGAGATAATAGGCGAGGAAATACAGCTTACAACAAGAGCTCAAGAAGAAACAGAAATAACAAGAGGAGAGATACAACGAACATTAAATCGAACAAATGACCGAAAGGCATCCGCACTAGACAACATCAGTTATATACTCTTGAAAGCTATCAACAAACAGTTCCCAAATCTTCTATTCCATCTATTCAATCAGTGCGTCAAATATCATTGCTTTCCGGAGCATTTCAAAACAGGAAAAATCCTTCTATTTCTAAAAAAAGACCAAAATCCAACAAATCTATCATCATATCGACCAATAGCTCTATTATCAACAACAGGCAAAATATTTGAAAGAATTTTGGTTCAAAGAATGACATATCATATTAAAAGATTATCCTGGCTGCATGAAAATCAGTATGGATTCCGAAAAGGTAAATCGGCCGAGCATGCTCTGTACGAAAGAAGAAATAGAAAATAGAAGGAAAGAAAGCAAACATGTGGCCGTTATTTCAATAGACATAAAGAGTGTCTTTGACAATCTACGATATGCCTCTACTATAAATAAGCTGCACCAACTTCCGATATCTGAGCAACTTCTGAAAACAGTCGAAGATATACTCCATAATAGAGAAGTAGTAATGATTACAGCTAGAGAAGAGGTAAGGAAACATCAGTACAAAGTCTGTCCCCAAGGCTCATGTTCTGGACCACTCTTATGGAACCTTGTGTTTGACGAAATTCTGAAAGAGCCATGGCCATCAAATGTGAAAGTACAGTCAAACCTCGTTAATGAGTCACTCTTGGACTCTTGGGGAGCAAAAATATGACTTAGTAGGCGGAGTGACTCATTAAACGGAGTAAGCCTTAGCTGTGTCAATTCCTACCTGAGGACAATTGGGACTTCCAAAAAGTGACACGGTAAGCGGAGTGACGTGTTAACCGGGTGACGCACTAACGAGGTTTGACTGTACAGGCATATGCAGACGATATTGTCCTGATAGTCTCATACCACACAGTGAAAGGCACTGCAAAAATAGCGATGGAAGCCTTAGAAAAATTTACGACATGGTTGAGAAAACATTACTTGACAGTCGCAGCAGATAAAACAAGGTTTCTATGGATATCTTCAAAAAAGCTCTTCACCATGAGAATGCTTGGAAAATCTATAAAAAGAACAGATGTATTAAAATACCTCGGCGTGTACATAGATTCTAGACTAACTTGGAATCCACACATAGAATAACAAACCGAAAAAATTAATAAGCTTCTTCTCCAGCTCCAAAACATCGGCGGAGCGAAATGAGGAATCAAATATCGACACCGACAAGTTCTCTATTGGACAATAGCAACACGAATAATGACTTACGCAACACCTATTTGGTGCGCAACCAGGCGCAACCAACTCCATGCAACAGAAATTAGACTCAGCCCAACGTAATTTATTATTATATATCACAGGAGCGTACCACACAACACCAAATAGCGCACTATACGTCATTACAGGTTGTCCGCTTTGGAGCCTATGGATGAATTATGAAGCACAAATGGGTCTATTGTTACGTCTACACTGACCAGCAAACATTGGTGCATTGGCCACTGTGGTGGTCGAGTGGTTATAGTGACGGACTCGCGATGCGAGGATCCGGGTTCGAACCCCACAGTGGTGGTCGGCTGAAGTTGGTTTTCTGTGGTTCCCAACTTCAAGGCGCAAATGCGAGCCGATCTCCCCGTTAAAAAGTCTCGCCACAGAGAGCAACAGTCCTACAACGATAAATCATTCAATCACAACACTTCACTCATAGTTAGAAAAAAACTGGTGGCAGATGGCAGCACTACACATAACAAGCATTACAGAGAAACAAACTTCACGTCAGGTTTCACTACACGTACACACACATTCCCGCATGTACCGATTCGTTGGGGGGTTCCGCGGGGGGTTGTGGGCGGGGTGCATGTGGGGTGTAGCAGTAGTAGGTAGGGCTCGTAGGTAGGGTAAAAAAGGGCTCGGGGATCCATGATGTTCTTAAGTCAGCCACCTTTCTTAAGTCAGCCACCTCGTTGGGCAATTTGCCTGTTGTGGCGTTGTATTTGTATTTGTATTGTATATTGTATAAACTTTGCTCCAGAAGAGTATCAACGACGGGAAAAACAAATAACTACCCACCCATCGGAAGACCTGCATCAACACCAATTATCTATCGGTAATAACCAGAACAAAGAAATAGGAGGCCAAAAAACTCATATATACGCAGATGGCTCGAAAACTATCTCCGGAACAGCATCAGCATATGTAGTAGCGAAAGATCATAAGATCATCGAGTGCTGGAGTAGTAAGCTAGAAAACGACAATAATATCTTTCAAGCTGAATTGCTAGCTAGCGTTATATATGGCAACCACAAAAGCTCAAGAATTCCAACAAGCAACTATAATCTATAGCGATAGCGTTTCAAGTATATATGCAATACAGAACCCGATGACCATGCATGCTATGGCTAGGGATATCCGGCAGATCCTCCACAAGAACCCACAAATTCTCATATCTTGGATTAAAGCGCACGTGGATGAGTGGAACGAAGAAGCAGACGCAATAGCCAAAGCAGCGACAATCAATGGCACACAATTAATTAAAATATTATTACCATCATCTACAGCAAAACAAAAGGCAAGAAAAGAAATAATCTATGGCAAACACGATGGAATGATGTCAAAACTGGAAGAAGTGTCCACAAGTTTCATACAACGCAAAAAATTAAAGCAGGGAACTTGTATCTTTTACAACTAATCACGGACCTTTTCCAAATTACTTTCACCGCTTCAAAAAACGAGAAACAGATCATTGTCTTTTGTGGTGAAATCGGCACTCCCATCCATTACTTGACATCATGTAAATTAACTGCACATCTAAAGCACATGGCTGTGCCCGCTGCTAAAAATGCCACACTCTGGATCAGAGAGATTTTTAAAAACAAAAGTAGAATAAATAAAGTCAAGAAAATAATTAGATGGATAGAAGACAATGAAGACAAAGTGATCCCACAGACGCCATATCAAGCAATAGCACAAGTACAAACTGCGCCACCTCACCGTTCACACAGAAAAAAAAAACAACTGATCAACTATAAAGAAGACTGACTGATAGCGCAAGAACAGTATAATTATCGTGGAAATCAACGATTTAAATTGAGGATCAAATCGATTATGAATTTTATCGGATTTATTATTGATTTCAATATGCAATTTAGGATTTTATATTCGAATTAAGATTTAATATGGAATATAGGATTATATCATCGAAGAGAAATAAAGTAGAGGGCAAAAGCCCATTCACGCGCTCTTCCGAACAGGTGCTCAGAGTATACCACGTGACTTATATAAACAAAGCTGCCATGTTTGGCGGTTATCTTACGCGCTTCGTAATTTGGCGAGTTCGTAATCGCACAGTTCGTCCGCGAGGTTTTTTGCCGGAGTATGCAGAGTATCTTCAGAAAATGGAGGAAAACTATGAAAGACGATTAATTCTAGAATTAATGAAAAGATAATTTCGGAATTAATTGAAAAATATTTTGGATTTAATGAAAATTCTAGAACAAATTGATGAAAATTCAGAATGTCTGAAAGAAATAATTTTAAGTCTACTGGTTTTTAAAATAATTTTTCAGAAGTTAAAATCCTATCCTAATTTACAATAATGTTTTTGTCCTGTAAATATTTTTTCCTTTTTTTGTTACATATGCGATTTCCCCCAATCACAATGTTAAATTATTTTAAGTGGATACTGTTAATTATTTTGTATTGGTTGAAAAGTTGAATGGAAAGTTAAATTAAAACCTTTACAAAGATTAAGTTACATTAAGTAAAACCTCAAGAGTGATATAATAAAGCAAACACAGTGAAGAACACTTTATTAGATATTGTGTGCATGTGGCACCAACTTTTAAATTTCACAAATATAATCATCCGTTCAAAATTCAACTCAAAAATTTTCAAAAGTCAAACATCAAATTGTTTATTCAATAGTTTAGATGATATATGATGCAAATAAACATGATGTATAAACATGTTGCTGCAAATAAACATGATGTATAAACACGTTGCTGCAAATAAACATGATGTATAAACACGTTGCTGCAAATAAACATGATGTATAAACACGTTGCTGCAAATAAACATGATGTATAAACACGTTGCTGCAAATAAACATGATGTATAAACACGTTGCTGCAAATAAACATGATGTATAAACACTATGCTGGGAATACGATGCATAAAAACGATGGGAATAAATATGATGTATAACACGATGGGAATTAATATGATGTATGAAACAATGCTGCGAATAAATAAATGCTTGAAATATGGTTTCATGTTCCATATTATGGCTCCATATTTTTTGGATGTTGCAAAATTACAGCTGGTGCCATCAATAGTCATAGAGACTACTTCCACACCAGTTTCTTCAACAGATTTCAAACATTCATTCATCAGGCTGACCATCTGATACCACTTTTGCATTGCCGATGGGTGTGACAAGCATTTTTTGAATGTCTTCCTCATGAAGTTATAAGCCTTGCTTGAATAAAACTAACGTTAAGGCAAAGGCTCCAAATTCTTGTGGATATTTTTTCATTTTTGAGGTTTCGTAAGTTCTGCTGCTGGACCAGGCAATGAAAACTATAAGAAAGGTGAAAACGACTATCAGTACAAGTACCTAATAAAGGAGAGGTTTATTTTCAACATTTCAGGAATTCAGAGGCCATTCAAGTATTACGTAATCAGATTTTCAGCCATTTTTGACCCCCTCCCCCCCCCCTTGTGAGCAAAAGTCAGCAAAACACTGACCCACCCCCTGTCAGCAAAATTTTCGTCAGCAGCTTAGAATATTTCATATCTTCAAAAAGAGGTGGTTGATGACATAAGCAACCTTCAAACTTCCCTCCCCCATTGTCATCAAAAGTCAGCAAATCCGAACCCCCCCCCCCCACGATGCTGACGTAATACTTGAATGACTCCTTGGTTCTGAAAATGTTTATATGGTACTGAATTATGTGTATACAACATATACAGTTGTATACAATAAAATAGCAAAATGCCAAAAGTCAATTTTCCCAAAAAATTGATTTGTTCGCATTCTGGAGTCTCGCTCATCAAAATTTTGGAAGGTGACAAAATTTTGTCTATCTTTCGATTTATGAGGAACCAACAAAGGCAAATTGCAATAAGTCAAAAAGCCACAGTATCACATTTTTACAAAATATTGTTTACAAATTTGCCCTCATGAAATTTTGAAAAAGTGACATTTTGCCATCAGAGCACAGAAATGAGAATATTGAAAAAAAATTTAACGTGGACAGACATAAAATATAAATGATAAACAAAAAAACTAATTGCACATATACCTTCAATACTTGTATAAATTTCTATAGTGATTTCAGAAATTTTTAATTGTCTCTTTTCATTTATATTTTCAGTCTCGCACGAATAATTACCATGTTTTACAAAGTCGGTAAAAATAATATTCAGGAAAAAAATTTAACGTACGAACTTTTGAGATTTGGATTTCTTTCCATTTCATTGGGCTAATAATTTTTTTTTTGTTTCAAATCTAAAACTTTACTTCTTTGACATTTTCAAGAAAAGTCTACACACAAACAAGATGTGATCTGGCATTTGTGCATTACTCACACCTGAGCTAACTACTGACATGACCATACATACAACAAGATTTGCAAGCACTGTTGACCAAGTTGATTGTCATTGGTTAGTTTATTTACAAAACTAGAGAAGGGAAGTAGGAAATAAAAAAAAATGTCTCAAATATATGCCGTACCTAAATTCTTCACTCTGATAATGAATTTAATTCATTTCAAACCAAAAACTTCGGCTTAAAGAAAGAAAAGTTTAACTCAAGCAGATATTTGAGTCATCAGAGTTCAACTGATAGAAAATTGACTGTAGGTCTATATAGAATAACCTCATGAAAAATGCAACCATACCTCTAACATATTACAAGCAGCATCAGAGATTTTTCCTCATGATTTCCAGCATTTCTTGGAGAGAACTGACTTTTATCTCGAGTGACTTTCTTCTTTTTTTTCCTGCCCAATATTGTAATTTAGCTTATCCTGTGGTTAACTATTTTCACAGCTTCAGTAGCTTATGGACAGGGGACTTCATACCATCAGAACCAAAATCTCCAAGGTAGTATTTCTTTTTGGCAACTGCAAAATATGTTGACAGTAAAATTAGTGACAAGCATCAGTTTCACGTCAATCAACATGAAAACATGAAACAAAGTTTCGTGTTAAGAGAAACATGTCCACGAGTTTTCACATCTGCATTTTGAGATATTTTTCTTATGACAGACTAGAATCAAATTCATCTATGAAAAAATAGTTTAAGCTGGATCATAACAGAAAACTATGTGTTTTGTTACCTGTATTACTAGGCACATTGAATTTTCATCACTTTTTCGCTCCTTTTGTGACTTTCCAACAAGCTTTTTTAACCGGAGAATGAAGCCGGTTTGAATAACATGATTAATTTTATATCTTGTATTAACAAGTGGAGAGCGACATTTATGTCATATATATAGCCATCTGGTGGCTCGTCGTCCATGAGCTATTAGCTGATCGGTTCACCGTCCATTGCACGGTTCCATTCGGCACATATACGCTCTAGCGAAGGAAAATCTCTATCTCCTCTGTAGCTTAGTGGTCAGAGCACTCGTCCGGCAATCGAGGGACCCGGGTTCGACTCCCGGTAGAGGCAGTGATGAGTTTTTTCCTTCCTTAAAAAAAATTAACATCTCAAATAATAAATATCTTCACAACATCCAGTCTTCTGTATATCTTGTATTAACAAGTGGAGAGCGACATTTATGTCATAATATATATTTGAAAACATTAAAATAAAGAACGATTTTACGTACCTGTGAAACGTTATTCGTCTCCCTTCCACACTTTTCTCATCACAAGCGTAAGTATAGCACCATTATTAACAAAAATAACACGCGAGAGCAGACGACGCTTCCAAGAGTCTAGGGTAAACACATAGAAAATGGCCGCGGGAGGGGGGAAGACTGTTTATAAGTCACGTGACCTTTACTGTCTGCACCCGAAAAATAGGGTTTCCCTCACTCTACTGTATTTCTCCTCTAAGGATTATATGCTTGATTTCCGATTGTATACGTAGATTGTGATCTCGCAACTGATTTTATACTTAGATTATGATTTTATAGTTGTTATGAGATTGTAATGTATATTTTGTAATGTATGCTTTTTTATGAATAAATTGCCATAGGTATCCAGTCCGTGAGGACAATGAGCCGATATTGCCATATGGCGATGTGGCCTGGGTATCTTTCGGTTTGAATAGACGACGACGGAAAACAGAAACTGACGGTTAATCGAAGTTTTACTGTAAGCTAAATCTAATATTGAAAGGGTTGAAAATAAAATCTGGAATCGAAAAGAAAAAATACGAGTTAAGGCAGTAAAATTTACAGGTTGAATGGTTGCCGCAGAAATTCCACGAGTCCGCCCTGGAACAAATGAACGGCTTAAAGTTAAAGTGGTGTAAGTCAATAATCTTCATCTAGCGAAAAAGAAGGTTTTACTAGAATTGTTGTCATAGTTTCCATGTTAAAAATTTTGTGATTTCACAATTTAGAGGCAAACAATTGAAGCTGTGACTCGGTGTATTTTTTTCTTTCAAAAGTTTAGCATTTCTAGATTGCATTTCTGGACTTAGAATTGCTGAAAATGTGACTTACATCACTGTAACTTTAACCCGTCCAAATCATGAATAAAGTGAGTCTATTTTTTGTTTATATTTGTTATTATAAGAATGAATCTCGCGTTCAAAATAATTTTTTGTCTCTTTTCAAGCTGTTGAATAGTTTCAATTCATATTTACGTCAAAAGTTATAAATGGATGAAATCTTATAAGTTGGTATTCTGAGACAAAACGACAATTAGAAAAAGTAATTAGTGACCCCAAATTTCCTATGGAAACACAGTTGACATTACCTACTGAAATAAAAATTTTGCTTCAACTCCAATTGCTTTACAATCTTCATTACATCTACTAATAATAATAACAATAACTGACTCACCTGAATACCAAAAAGGCTGCACAAATGAAAGTTTGAGGTCTTTAAATTTTTCGCGATATTGAATCTCGTCGAAAAACCGGCTTATTGGCGATATCCCTTATCAGGAAACTCCCCAAACCTCAGATCGTCTCATTTATATGAAAAAAAAAAAAAATGCCTTGACCACTGCAGTGCCACAGATGACCAATCAAATAAGTTTTACATCACTATACAAATACAAATACAACACCACAACATGCAAAATGCCCAGCGAGGTGGCGGAGAAAAAGATGCCCATAACAAATATGGATGTCATATACACTGCTGGCCACCCAAATTGCAACACCAAGAAAGACAAGAGATATCGCAACAATATTTATTTTGTAGATAACATGTTGACCAAGCATCAAATGATTAAATTTATAGACTTCTGTGAAGTGTGGTTCCAGCCAAAATCAGTAGCCAGAGTAGCCGCCATGGAGATCACCGCTGCCACACGCCTCGGCATTGATTCAAAGAGACTTTGGATGTGTTCTTGGGGTACAGCAGACCAAGCAGCTTCCACGCGTTGCCAAAGTTGATCTGGTGTGGCAGCTGGGGATGTAATCTGGGTCAATCGTTGAGCAACCATGGACCACATGTTTTCTATCGGCGAAAGATCCGGAGAGCGAGCTGGCCAGGGAAGCAATTCAATCTGGCGATTGACGAAGAACCTTTGGGCAATGCGTGTCACGTGTGGTCACGCATTATCCTGTTGAAATATGGCTGTGGGCAAGCCCTGAAGGTAAGGAAGGACAACTGGCTCCAACACCTCGGAGATGTAGCGCTGGCTTTTTAAAGTACAGGCAATGCGTACTAGAGGAGTGCGAGAGTGATATCCAATACCGCCCCATACCATAATACCCGGTGCAGGACCAGTGTGGCGGTGCATAACGCAGCTGTTCAGCATCCTCTTTCCACGGTGTCTCCAGACTCGAATCCGACCATCGTCGTGTTGCAGACAGAAGCATGACTCGTCAGTAAAGACAATTTCATTCCATTGTGCCGTCCACATCCTTCTTTCATCGCACCATTGGCGGCGGAGACGTCTGTGGTTCTGCGTCAAGGGTAGACGAAGCAATGGACGTCTTGCGGACAGACCACTCTGCTGTAAACGGCGTCGAATGGTACGCGCAGACACTGGATGATGCGGTACAGACTGAATGTGCTGTGCTATGGTTCGTGATGTGGCTGAGCGATCCGTCACTGCCATACGCACAATACGCCTGTCATCACGTGAAGTGGTGCACTGAGGTGGATGCGATCGAACACGTCGGTCCGTCGTACCCTCCTGCATCCAACGATCACATATCCGCATTACAGTTGTTTGGTTTCGCCCAACACGACTACCGATTTCCCTGAAAGATAATCCACAATCTTGGTAGGTAGGCCACTATCCTTCCTCTGTCGAACTCGGATACTTGATCAAAAGATGATCGTTTTTTTGAAAAAACCACAAGAAAAACACAATTGCCGTACTTCAAATCGTCGAAATCTCCAAGCCTTAAATAGCACTTTGAAGTGGCGCCACAGGCGCGCGTGATGTGCGTCTGCGCTGAAATTCTAATCATTTGCATATCTCACCTCCGCTAATGCACGTTGTAAATTTCATATTATTTGCATGCTTCCTTCAGGGTGTTGCATTTACGGTAGCCAGCAGTGTATTTCAAAAATAAAGCAACCCAATTAAAAATGTAATTAGAAACATTATAAACAATATATATACATGATAGACACTAGAAAACATTTTCTTTGAAAACTGGCCAAATTCTCCCCAATTGACGGTATGAATTAATTTTTTCAACAAAGTAAAATAAGGGGTGTCTGAGCTTAACTAAGAAAATAAAAGAATTATACATATTTTACGGAAACTTATTCATCTGGCGAAAGGGAGGACTTCCCCACCCGGGGTCAATAAATGCATTTAAAAAAAAATTAAAATAACGTGATCTTCACGTATTCCCAAGACATCAGCATGATCCGTCCATAGAATTTGTTAGTATTAGGTTAGTAGACATCCGTGCCCGAACCCAGACCTGCACAGTTCCCTAACCACTCGACTGCCGAGCGGCATTCGAGTTTTGTTTCTCATTGTAGGACAAAGGAACCCAGAGCTCAGAATCAGCTCAGAAATTTGCACGTAAGAAATAACGGAAATTCAAATATGAAATATTAGGTTGTTCGGAAAGTAATTTCGGTTTTTTATGAAAATGAAAGACGATTTTCTTATAGTGAATACGTATTTTATTGAATTATATATTTTGTCCCTTCTGGTCAAATACCTTTTGCCATCTTTCTGGCTGTAGCATGATTCCACGCTCATAAAATTTTTGTTCTTCGCTGGCGAAAACTGATCCAGGTGATTTTTGATCTCCTCATTTGAAGTAAAGGTTTCAAAGTCTAAAACATTTTGTAGAGACCGGAACAAATAATAATCAGAAGGTGTCAGATCTGTAGAATATGGTGGGTGTGGCAGTATTATCCCATCCAAGCTGTAAAAGCTTTTGGGGAGTTAACAAACTTGTATGAGGTCTCGCATTATCTTGGTGGAACACTACACCTTTTCTATTGATCAATTCTGGCCTTTTCTGTTTAAGTTAATCATTCGATTTGTCCAGCTGATGACAGTACACTACAGAATTGATCGTTGTGTTGTCCGGTTTGCATCAATCAATGCCTTTATTGTGTCTTCATCAGCTTCAACTGGCCTTCCAGAACGTGGTGCATCTTCAACATCAAAATTGCCGGATAGAAATTTTGAAAACCAGTTTTGGCACTGGCGTTCTATCAATACACCTTCTCCATACACATCGGATAATTTTTTCTTGCTTGAATAGTCTTTTCTATAGTAAAAAAGTAAAATATGCCGAAAATGCTGCTTTTCACTTTCCATACGTGAAAGGGCACCAACCAAAAACTACTGCGTAGAATCAATCGAACTTTTTCACAAGTAAGAATTGCTATATCAGCTGTCAAAATATATAATGATTATGCGGCTTAAGTGTGGAGTTGGCTGTGAAAAAATACAATCAAGTCCTCTGTTGGAAAAAACGAAATTATTTTCCGAACAACGTAATAACTCCTTCCGCGACAGTTTTTTTCAAGGCAACCACGATTTGTTTTCAAAGATGAAGTGTGGCTTGATTTATTCTATGTTATGTTTTTACTATAAACATTGTCCCGTAAGTCCTAATTCAGCCTTTATCTCATCAACAGTTCGTCATAAAAGTATAGATCCAAGTGCTCAAAATATGTTCGGAAATCACCGTGTACCAGTTTAGAGAGTTAATGTACAGTGTGTCACAAAATAAGAAATCTAAATTTTTATACGCTCCCCCGTCTTCTAACTTTCAACGATGACGTTGATGAGCTGTCTCTTCTGAGCCCAACAACAAAAATCTCATGTTTTTAACTGCAATATTCGCCGAGATATTTAATTCCAAATCTGAGAAAGAAGAGCATAGATGAGAGGGAAAGGAACAAGGAAATAGTTTATGCTGTTCTTTCCGAACTTTCTGTGTTTTTGGAATTTAAATACCTCAGCGAATATTGCGCTTGGAAACGTGAAATTGTTTCTGTTGGCCTCGAGAGAGATACGGGACAACAACTTTGTCATTGAAAGTTAAAGGACCAGGAAACCGCATAAAAATTTAAAAAAAAAAATTTCTGACGCACTGTATTTTCACTGTATCGTACACTATAATTTATGAACACATTTTCAGAATATTTTTTTAATCGAAACGATACTTCTACGACGAACGGTTGTTGAGACAAAGGCCGTTTTACAGGACACGCTGTATATTTCGTATTAAAGTCATATGGATTTTTTTGGAACGATATTAGGGCTTCATTTTATTAACACCCAACGAGAGGGGACCTTTCGTGGATGAGTACTAAGAATGCCATTCCCGTAGTCAGTGACGTCTTAAGTCGGCGGTTCCCGGAAAGTGGTCCAAAGTGAAACAAGGGTTCTAAACTATTGAGGATTTTTATTAGTATGCTTATGAATACAATATAGTGTAGAAAATGAAATCCAACGTACATCAATCAGAATCATTAAAACATTTGATCATTTTTGTCGCACCTCGGTCATTTTCTGCGCACGAGGGCTAATTAGACCGGGACGTACAATTTATTGCCGATTCCGAACGGCAGACTTGTTTTTTATACTCATCGAGAGGTTGGTGCGCTAACCCCTAGATGGGGGCTCCCTGCGGTAGCAATTGTTTCTGCGGTCATGTCGCCGTTTTTGTTGTACCCCTGTGTCAGGAAAGTTTTCCGACAAGAACGAATCGACCTCTAAACATCCTTTGGTACTTTAGGCGAGTATTTTACCTACCTGGACTACTTACAGCTGCGCCCTTAACAGCCAAACATCCTTAAAACACCAAACAACCATTTAAAGATTAATGTAGCTCTTTCTTCAGTAGAAAATGGTCTGTTGTAGCGCAGACTACGTGCTTTCACTTTTGCGAGCGGTCGGCGCTATAACAGACCATATACCGCTGACGAGGGAGCTATATTAGCCTTGAAACGGCTGTTTGATGTTTCAATATTTTGCATTTTGAGTGATTCATGTTGAATTTAATTTTTTACACTGTGTTCAAAGGGTATTCTCTTCACAATGTGGTGTATTGTTTCAATTTGGTCTTCCATTATAATAATAAAAGCAGTCCAGAAGAATGCTTGAGTCCGGCTACCGAATTTGTTAAGACAGTTGTGACCACGTGACGCTCGACAGGCAACAACATGAAAGTGATCACAAAACTGACTCAGATACAAGGGACCGGATCAGTGAGTGGCGAAGTGACTTGGAGAGTTTACAAGCATGTGTGACCTGGAGAGCAAAGAACCGGGTTAGTAAGAGTAACAGAAAGTGGGACCTGAAGAGTTTGTAGGCACGTGAGTGACTAAAAGAGTGATTTAAAGAGCAAGGGACTAGATCAATGGGTGACGAAAAGAGTAACATACAAAACCAGGCAGCAGATCGCTGGATGACCAAAAGTCGACCGGGTCATCGAGAGTCCAAAATAGTGACCAAGAACGTGTGCAACCATGCGAGTGACCAAAAGAGTCACTTAGAGACAAAGGTGGGGGGGGGGCAGGGGCTAAGGCCATGGCCGAGGTCAGAAAATTTAAGTAATAAGTAGTCCAGAAAATCAGACTAGAATGGGTGAAAAGAGAAAAAATTAGTGTAGCCCACATATGTCAAATCCATAAATTCGCCTCCTGCCGCGAGAGGTAGTTATCTGGCATATCTAGTCCGTAGACTGTAAATTTTGAGCAGCCCTGATGTTGGTTGATCATAACGTCCGAGTGGCGTGGTGGTAAAATGATCGTCGACCACCGTGAAGGTAGACGAGTTCGAACCCAAGGGAGCATATAGATATTTTCCCCAACGAACTTAAGGCGACCACCGATAGACAGCGCCTTCATTTCTAACCCATCTCACTAATAGAAATAAATTTCGATACGGCTAGAGTTGGTGTGTGAAGTAGTAGTAGTATCCCTTGATGTAAGGAAGTATTAGCCGGTGTCGGCCATTGGATCGGGTTGTTTATTGAGGTCAATAGGTCATGCACGAGCTAGCATAATACTACTTAGGGGTATTAGGTACTGTATTATTGCCTTGAGAAGAATAAATTGAGGTTGTTTACGACCGCCGCGAATATATATATCATATATATCAAAGCTTCGCGGGCCGCAACAACGAATACTATCGGGACGAGAGGATTCTTAATTAGCCAGTGCCTTATTTCACGCCCTATTTGTATTTGCGCGCATGCACTAGGAGATGCCGCGCTCCAGATTAATATTTCAAATTAAACAAAGAGCGGAGGAAAAATATCCGGGCACGAAAACCGGCAGATGGCGTACCGAGAAGTTGTTTCTCTCACCATGGTAACAAAACAAGCCACGTGTGGCTTCGGGTAACACTCGATCCGTCAGGCATTCGCTGGGCCACACTCGCCACCGGGGTGACCAGTTCCGAATCCGTACAAATATTATGTGCTGCCGGTCATAGTCTCCTCTCACAAAGTAATTCCGACATCATATGAACCGAAACATCGATCAACACTCTTGGATAACGTTGGTGGCGGCCATGCCGTCTTTATATTATAGTCTCGATTCATCTGACCGGGGTAAGTAAATGACATTAATGCTAATTTGTAGTTTTGCAAAATGTCGAAAGATCTACTAATTTCGTGTTTTTTTCGCCACCATTGACGACCCTAGAATGAATTCACAAACCAGAATTGCCTCCATAAAGTTCAAGTTGAGCAGCCACAAGACTAAAGCTTTTACGACGGGACCGTAACTATAACTTTTGTGGGGGGAAGGGGAACCATAATTTTTATTAAAACCATAATTGTTAATTTAAATAAACTATTGAACCACTAATACACCTCGTCCATATTCCTCTATGGAAATTATAACGAATGAATACATATTGGAATGTGCTTGTATGTGTTGTGAACCTAACGTAAAGTTTGTTTGTTGGGATTCCTTGTGATATACGTGTTCAAGTAGTGCTGCTATCTAGCTTCTGGAATCGGAAGCGGACAACTCGGCAGGTTAAGTTTTGCTTGCTGTATGATGCGTGCATTTTTATACATTGTAAGCCTGATTGTGTGTGCTCACTGTGGAGATACTTTTTTAAATTGAAGATTGGCTCGCATTCGCGTTTTGAAGCTGGAAAACCACAGAAAAAAAACTTCAGCCGACCACCACTAGGTGGTGCCGTCAGGGGTATTCAAACGACGTGAGTCTATCACGATGGCCACACGGCGCCACCCCCACTACCGTAAAATTCGATTACTTTATAGCGGTGCTTTTGTTTCCATCTGAAATTTGCCAACCCTGCTTATGATGCTCATGTTTTCAACTGTCCAATAAAATCATGGTAGTCTCTAAAGTCTGTCTATCATATTTTGCCACTTTTCTAGTGCATATAATCCGGGCTCTATTCATAACGCACTGTTTCAATGTGATTCGCTCGCTGCTTTATGTGTGTGTATTACCATAGAGAAATTTAATTTTCACTTTTTCTCAAAAACTAGACGTGATGGATTTTTTAAATTATTTTTCCGGTAATTAGCAAAAACTATAATATATATATATAAGCGCTAATTATTTTTAACAAAGCTTTTCCATCGCTGACTTGTGTTATCAAAATGATCTATCTCATTGGTGGCCAACGGCTGGCCCCCGACAACGAAAACATGTTGTTCATCAAATTAAATTCGTGATCTTATTCCCGCTATTACTTTCAACCGCAGACTCTCCCTGATTAACAAACATTCATTATTTCTAGTGACGCTAATAATTTATTATGTTTCTTGGCATATATTGTCCCTTTCCACACAAATTGCTTTGAAGTTTTCGCTATAGCCATTTTTTTTCTCCCTGTCGATGGGTAACTTAGTTACGTGTTGTATCTGAATTCATACTTTTTTGGTGTTAAGCGCCAACTCACGAGTTTTTTTTTTGGACTTGTCTTTCTCATTATTCTGAAGCAAGCTGGTCCGTGGTTAGAATATCATCTGCCCTGCTTGGTTCTTGTATTCTGGGAATTTCGACGGCGATTGGTGAAAGCGTGTAAAAATTTGGGAAAAATAACAGCAGATATATATTTAAGAGTAAAATTAAAATATTCCCAGGAAAAAAAGAGAAACAAGTTCGGAAACCTTAAAAAGGGGAGCAAAAGGACGAATTTTCTAAAACGTAAGATGACACTTGAAATGACATCAAAAAGGAGGACGCCTAATAATCCTAGCTAAGTATTTCAATTCCTTCTCAAAATGTATTTTAAGCAAAGAGACTAAATCCAATGTCTTTCTGTCATTGCGTTTACAGCAAAATCTATTACAAATACAACGTCACAACAGGTAAATTGCCCAACGAGGTTGCTCACTTAAGAACATCATGGATCCCCGAGCCATTTTTTGGAGGCTCTACCTACTACTACACCGCCCCCCCCCGCCCCGCAGAACCCCCCAACGAATCGGTACATGCGGGAATGTGCGTGTACGTGAAGTTTTTTTGTTGTTTCTCTGTAATGCTTGTTATGTGTAGTGCTGCCATCTGCCACCAGTTTTTCTAACTATGAGTGAAGTGTTATGATTGAATGATTTATCGTTGTAGGACTGTTGGTCTCTGTGGCGAGACTTTTAAACGGGGAGATCGGCTCGCATTTGCGCCTTGAAGTTGGGAACCACAGAAAACCAACTTCAGCCAACCACCACTGTGGGGTTCGAACCCGGATCCTCGCATCGCGAGTCCGTCACTATAACCACTCGACCACCACAGCGGCCAGTACTTGAACAACATCCGAATAGATTTTTTTTTTTTCTGACATAGCTTTCTTGCTCCTCACGCTTTACTTCTTCCATATCGTATTCTTTTCCAGATGAGTCCGACATTGATAATTTCTCAACGACGTCAGATATTTCGATGGTATGATCTATTCATAGTTATCAGCTATTCAATTTACAGCTTGACCAGTGTAACTACATGTCCAGTACATGTATCTCACGGGACATTCTTATATTTTCACATATTTTTGGCCTTTCCGACATATTCTAGGAGGTTTTACACAGGCTTTATTATTGATAATCTTTACTAAAATCGTTAATGAACATAAAATAGTTTCATAACTTATAACCTATATTATGATGATAATTATGGCTATAATTTACGAATTCTCCTCCCAAATATTTGTTATGTTCAATTTTTTTCATTTAACTACATTTTAAATCATTGCGATTTCCAAAAGCATCTCATTCCCACCCCCCCCCCCCCATTGTTAATTTTAACAGCAGTTGGAGATTTTGCCGATTTATGGCTACGTTTTTGGACGTTGATGCCCCGTGTATTGTCTTTTAATATCCCAATTCTTCGTCTTAATGAAATATGATCACCTAGCCATGATGAACGACTTTTTACGTGAAATATATTCTCGTGTGCTGCGAGTTGTAGCAGCGCTTTATTTTTACGCAATTTAACAATTTTGGCAAATCTTCCCGAATTGCAATTTTCAGCTACTGTAATACAGTGAAACCTGTCTAAGACGGACACTGTATGAGACGGAAACCTGTCTTAAACGAAACAAATATATAGTCTTGTGAATAATTAATGCTTTTTCAATCACAGGGAACCTCTTTAAGACGGAAACGGAAGGCATATTTAGTCTATCGTAGATACAAAACCTGCTAAAACGGAATTTTTTTTTAGCCAAGTGCATGGTGGTTTGCCCTCTGGATGAGAAGAAAAGGTTTTTTTTTTTATCTCCCTTTTGTTAGGCGAACTCTTTCACTTCTTGGAAAAACGATGAATTCGGGGCCGTCTTAAGAGCATCATAGGGCCCCTGGGCCAAGTGGTTTTTTTGAGGTCCTACCGGGTAAACTCTAGAAAATTCCAACCGAATCTCATTTTTGTGAGGCCCCCGGGCCGTGCTCGGGTGGGTCCATGCGTTAAGACGGCACTGTGCTTATTATCTATCTGAACGGTTCTGGGGATTGGGCTTGAGAGGAAGCGGATTTACTATTCAAAATTTAGTAAAAGCTTGTTTAGTATTTCATTTATGATGGTCACTTTTATTAGAAAACACTCCTATTTGGAAAAAGTTCGATAATTTCGGGATAGTAGTACGGGAAGAAGACTGAATTAAAAGTTCACAATTTAGCGATATCGTGTTTTATCTACTGCAGAGATTTTCATTGAGTGTGCAGATGGCCACCAGCAACAAGAAACGCGTATTAAATTTGAACACAAAAATGGAGTTCGTAGAGGCGTAAAAAAAGCAAAATTTAAGTGTTACACAGATATGTAGAATCTTTCTTTCACAAACGTTATTGGGGTTGTTGATCTGATTATCACTGTTTTTTAAAAAGGTATCCAATTTCTCAATTTTTATTTTAAATACATGAAACCTCACCACAACGATACTCGACATAACGATATCCTTTACTACGATAAATCCCGCTGTAACAGTGTTTTTAGAAGATTTTTGAAACCGCTATATATAAAAAAAACCGATATTTTTTTATATTTTGCTCAAAATCGTTTTGAATTTAATTTTAACTTCGTCACTTGTTTTCCTTCTACTGAAGGGATCCGATTCAGGGAAACCTGTACGAAACGAAACGTCAATAGATTGAAGTAATATTTCGTTTTATAAAGGTGCAAATAAAAGCACTAATCATTGAACCGACTATATTTTGATTCCGTTTAAGACAGGTTTCCATCTCATACAGTGTCCGTCTTGAACAGTTTTCACTGTAACATCAAGACTTTTCATAAAAAATCACCTAAAGCTAAAGCAAGTTATCGGTAAGTATTGGTTTCTGTGTAAATCACTAAAGTGCAATACGGTAAACTTCTTCACAGGGACAATGCATCTTAGTGAATGTTTATAATAAATTAATAAATTAAAATTTTTGCCGCGATTAAATACAAAAAAGCGCATTTTCTGTGCTATTAATAATGTCGATGTAAAAAAGATGACAACAGCATAAATTTGATCGCGAGTAAGGACAATTTTGTCTCTCGATATAATGATAATCCCTCTACAACGATAATATTTTTCTTGGTCACCAGAATATCGTTATATCGAAGTTTCACTGTATTAAAAAAAATTCATTTTTGACAAAAGTAAGTTTTCATTCTATTGCTATTCAAGAGAACGTTTCATATTAAAGTTCAACTGCTAGCACGTTAAATATGAAATTTCAGATGTACAGTTATTTGAAACAGCAAACACGAAAAAATTCAAAATGGTGGCTGTCTGTTTAACACCCGTTGGTTTATAGAAGTTAGGGTGATGAACTCAAGTTTCGTAAACGATAGAAATAAATCGCTGCATATATTTTTATAAAACGGAAACCTGCCTGGAACTTGAAATAATTTCAGTTTCTTGACCTTCCGTTTTATACAGGTTTCACTGTACTTTAAACTAACTACAGTATGTATGCCCTTTATTTTTCTCTGTGAAATATGTTGTAGTTACTCCAAGTATGAATTTTTCATTCGAATCCATATAAGGATATTATATTTATGTTACGGTATATACGTAAATGCGATAAATTATTATGCATAATCACCGAGCATTTTGGTGAGTTTAATAAATTTCTTAACTTTATTACTTTTACCGGCAATTATGCATAGTACTCAATCGTCGCGTCGTTGGTAAACATGACAAATCGTACTTATATGATATACTATATATGTTATGTTTGTTAAATATATCATTACATAGGTAGAGGTATGCAATATTTTGCGAAGGCTTAAGCATTGTGCATGGGCACGTCTTACTAACCAATATGTAAATATAATAATTGAAATTTCTCTTTGTGTTTAGTAAGCCATTTCGGATTGGAGGTACACATTATATATGAAATTAGTAATGTACATATGTTCAGAGTATGGGTTCATATAGGTTTGGGTGCGCAATACATGTATGCTTACCTACGCATGGGGCATAGGCATGTTCACTATGATCAAAATACAAGATAATATTGATTGAAATTTCTTATCGTTACTAATAAGTTAATCTTAATTAAGGGTGCATATATATATATATATATATATATAGGAGGGAGAAAAAGCATATATATATATATATGAAACTGGAGGAGTACATATGCTCAAGTTGAGTGTATACTGTATGTACCATATAGATGGGTGTGAGCCATGCTCGTATAAATTCTCACGTTCATTGCATGGTTATGTCAATTTGGTGGACCTAAAATGCAACACGCAAAGTAGCGTTTGAATATTTTCAGTGATTAATATGAAATGAGAAATGTTCTAATGAAGAATGCATTGTGTATGTATATTGTAGTCATGCGAAGATTTATGATATCCGCTTGAAAGCACATGTTTTCTTTCGGTCGGAGCTCGACCATCCTTTTTCTCCCTCCTATATATATTCGAAACCTGCAATTTCTCGAATCTGTTATATTCAATTGAAAAATTAATCGGTATAAAAATACTATTATTTGTTTGTCATGCGAGTAGCATGACCACTGCTTAAGTAAAGGAAACTTGCTTCTTGTATATTAATTTCTTCATGCAAGCAGCATGAATTTTTTAACTACTTTTGTAACATAACGATATTATGTAACTAACATGTCTTTCTAACAGGCCCGTATTAATAAGAACCCCCTGGAAGGAAGTTAAATGGAAGGAAGAATGGGTGGGGGGGGGGCCACCCAGGGATGAGGCGTAGTGATGAGGATCGTGCCACAATTATAATAATGACTATTACACCACCGGGAAACCAAAGGCAGACAATTGTATTAACATAGCCCTAAGTAGGATTGCTAGCTCGGCATCTGATTGACAAAAAAAAAAAAAAAAAATCGCATTGCCTTATGGGTAGGACGAGTAATTTTATGAGTATACTATATATGATAATTCATGCGTATCGTATCCTTATATTACGGTACGATAGTAAAATTTGTTATCATTATATCGGGGTCCAATGACTGTAGAACCTCTCTTCTGAGGTCACCGGTGGGATAAAAAAAAATTCGTCCGTAAAAGAGGGGTGACCATTAATCAGCGGTTTGAAATGCATAGTTCTGTTAGAGGGGAAAATATTTTTTGCCCGTACTACAGGGGTGACCACATCAAAGGGGGTATCCATTGAGAGGGTTTATACTGTGTATTTATCATACATACTAGACTCATTTAGAATTTTTTTTCATAATCATCAAATTAACCAATTACACTGTTATGCATTATCACAGATAAAGTTGCTAAATTTCAAGTATCTATCAAATTTGCCAACAACACTTGGTTATTGTGCATAATCACCGGTAAAAGTGATAATAGTCTATAATTCTCCATCTTCATTTTTATCAAAAGTGATAATGTTTTTAATATTTATCAAATTTACCAATGACGCTTGGGTATTATGCATAACGTCCAGTAAAAGTGATAAATTTATGAAACTTACCAAGCCGATTGGTAAAGATGCATAATAACCGATGTTTATGTATAATAAGATTTATCACATTTATCGCAACATATATATTCCATAAGGTAAGTTATAAATCAATTACAACAATTTAATAACTTTTTATTCATTGGTAATTACATTAATATCAAATTATCAAGTCTGCCTGTGCCGTCGTCGCGGACCATAGATTGAGAAACGCTGTCGTAGAGTACCCGCCATGGCAAGTCTTGTCATCGACGGTTAACGTTATTCCACGACACAGTTTAATTTATTTTTTAATCCCACGTAGCATAGGCTAATATATTACGAGTATTAATTGGCTTTTCTCTCGATAACGATTTTCCGCTCGTCTTTTCAATGCGATGACGTCACGGGTGACATTTCTTCGTCCGGGTAAAAATTAGCCATCATTTGTTGTGCGTGTTTTATTCTTACGCTCTCGTGACTCGTTGTTCATGGTAACCATCGAAACTGTTGACTCCTCTCTTCAATAATAGTTCTTTTTCATTTTTCCGGTGGAGGCAAACATGACACCGGTTCGTTGCTGAATACACTCTTCCTTCATTTCCGCGAACACGCGAATAACAAACAAAACTGCGGTAATTACGTACATTATTATTATTATCATCGTTGCCATGTGTGAAATTCTCTGATTTTTCCTCCGAGATGAGCGAAAGAGTAAAACACGTCGGGCCCAATTTCATTTAATGTTGTTATCATACCAAGATATACAAATACAAATGCACAACAGACAAAATGCCCAACGAGGTGGCCAAAAGAAAAAGATGTCGCATAAAAAAATAAATAAACTGTATGAAAAATACAGCAGCCCAACGAGAGCAATAAATAACCAATAATTGCGATGAAATATAAATTACTGCCCATACAAAATTACGCTTGTTTCATCTAAGTATGGATAGCTTCTCGATTTATCCCATTTCTTTTTAAATGTATCAATCGTGTTAGAATTCACGACTATCCGGAGGTAAGCTATTCCATTCATTCACAACCATATAAGAGAAAAACTCCCTTCGTCACATATAATTGTTCCTTACCATTCGATACTGGTGTCCCCTTGTCGAAGCAGTTGATTGACGATGTATTAATAAGTCGTGATCCATCCATCCCGTTGAAAATTATAAACACTTCGATCATGTACCCCCGACACCTGCGCTTTTCCAATGCAAACATTTTCAAAATATCAAGTCTCTCTTCATAGCTGTGCGCTTTTCTAAATAAATAATAGCAGAAATAACAGTATCGTGTCAATCCCTCCACCTGCTGGAAACGGGCTCCTAGGCCGAGATCTCCCCTTCGGCGCAAAGCCAGAATTTTGTCAACGAACCCTCTAACCCTTCAAACTCGAAGAAGATTTAAATGAATCCCATCTCGAAGGTCGCAGGAGATTTAAATGAAATTTTGCTGTTTTTCGCAGATGTTTTGTAAGAAAACTAAACATTAAACTAACTTGCTACTTTTTTATGTTTATTAACTAATGACTTGTCTATTATATACAGTGAAACATCGCTACGATGATACTCGATGCAAAGATAAATCTCTCTATTACGATATTTTTTTAGGATACAGTAAGAAAAACCTCTCGTTTGCGGACGTCGGCAAGGAGAAAAATTTGTCCGTAAAAGTGGGATGACCGTTAATCAGGGGTTTGGAATGCCTACTTTCATTATACTTGGGGAAAAATTATTATTTGGCCGTATAAAAAGGAGGGGTGACCGCATCTGAGGGATGTCCGTGAAGAAAAGTTTTACTGTATTTCCAAAAACAGCTACAATTTTTTTCATTTCGCTCAAAATCGTTTTGAATTTAATTTTAACGTCGTCAGTAGTAGTGAAATGTGCGTTTCTGGGTTGTAGAAGCTTCTGTGGGAGTCGTCAGTAGTAGAGAAATGCGACGTCTCCCATAGAAGATTCTACGGCCCAGAAACGTACATTTCACTATTAATTACTACTACTATCGTCTCTTGTTTTCGTTTTTCTGAAAGAGTCTAATAACATGGTTATTTTGCACTAGTGAATCACCGTTAGCGCTAAAGAAGTTATTGGTATCGCTACTTTCTGTGTGAGACACAAAAGTTCAAAGCGATAAACTTCTTTTCAAGGACAACGCATCAAACTAAATTTTCAACTAATCAATTATAATTTTTTGCAGCGAATAAATGAATTAAAGAATATTTTCTGGTGATAATGTCAATATAGAAAAGATGAAAACAACAGCATAAATTTGATCTCACATAAAGATCATGTTGCCTCTCGATATAGCGATAATCCTTCTACAATATTTTTATTCTTGGTCCACGGAATATTGTTATATCTGGATTACACTGTAGTATCACTTGTATTGCCTAAAATTTATGATATTTTCTTTAGTAAAATTGTTTTTTTTACCTTCGCCACAAATCCGATTTCCTTAGATTTTTTTTAATTCAAAGAAGCCACATCTAATAAGTAACCATATCTAATCGAGAAAAATACTGTAAATCGCAATGCTAAATATGGATTAGATTGTATTAAAAAAATTCAATTTACTACAAATTGCTGGTTACTGTAAAAAAATTTCAGAAAATGGGGAAATAAAGGACGGCAAAAATCGCAGTAAACCTGTTTGTGAAACTAATGTTTCACTAAATACTGCTATCCTCCCGAACGGCTGGAAAATCAATAAAATTATTCCTATCCACAAATCGGATCCACTTTCCAATCCCCTTAACTTCAGGCCAATAGCAATCACTTTCTTCCTCCTGCTGTAAAATCTTCGAACATATTGTAACAAAAGAAATCAGCATCCACTTGGACTCCATCAACTTTTTTCCCCCAACCAACACGGCTTTAGACAATCTTTCTCTACTACCTCTCAATTGGCCCTCTCCATCCACGACCTCTCGGGAGCCATTGATAAAAACCTACAAACTGATATCGTTTTCTTGGATTTCTCTAAAGCCTTTGATAAAGTTTCCCATGATAAACTTCTCCTTAAACTCTCATGCCTTGGCTTTAACGTACAATTTCTTGATTGGATGGAGGCTTTCCTAAAACATCATAAACAGTTTGTCCATTTTAATGATCATAACTCTCCATCCGCCCCCGTAAAGTCTGGGACCCCTTCAACTGCATCACCAGATTATTTTCTGATGACTTTGTAATTTACCGTATCATTCACCATGAATCTCATCAAGAACTTCTCCAACATAACCTGGCTTCCATCGCGGACTAGTGTGGAAAATTGTGAATAAGTGAAAATTAAGGCCTACTGGCACTCGCAGTGAATTGAGATTTTTTCATGGAAAAAACGTTGATCATGACAAATGTGTGAGACCGATATTTAAATACAAGGTGATTCAGAAAAGATGGGAAAAACTTTAAGAGGTGATGATACACACAAAAACAAACAGGTTTCATCAAAGAATGCATGTTCTAAAATGAAATGCAAACGTGCTACAGGGTCAACAACGATTTTCATAATTTTTTGTTTTTCCACGCTATAAATTCATCATAAAGAGGGTTGTGAAAGTCTAGCCTTCGGGACAAGCAAAAATTCTCAGCCTAAGGGCCCTGCTCCAGGATGTGGGACCATGTTCCCATCTATCCGCATTGAAAAAAATCATAAAAAAACGTCATGTTTCAAAACGTCGGTGGACTCCCTCATCGTAGCTGTTCTTCATCTTCTTGGGGCCGGTGTTGATCCGGTCTTTGGCAAATCCGCGATCTCGTCCCGTAAGCATCTGCGCTGGCAAGAATTCAGGGCTCCCGTAAACAGTTCTCGGTATGAGTCCCAAGACTTCTCTGCCGATTCCCTCGAACGGCGCTCCAACGTTGTGGTGTTGAATACGGGTCTGGGTGTGCTTCGGAGGATATTCGCGAGCTGCGCAGGCGTCGCAATTCTTGCACCTCTCTTCCACGTCGAAATTCCATTCTGGATTTGTGACAATAGAAGAACCGTTCACGGACCTTCTGTAGTGTCTTGGTGATGCCGAAATGTCCACCGATCGGGCTTTCGTACAATTCTTCTAACACTTCTTTCACACGACTCCTTGACAGAACGAGTTGCCACCAGAACGTCTTCCCATTCTGCGGTACAGCACGCCATCTCTTATCTCCAGGGAGTCCCATAGCGCCCAGTGACTTTTTGGTCGTCGGACTGGAAGAGGTGACGTCTTGCCACGCTGGTTTATTCCCGGTGGACTCCTTCATCCATTATTGGTCGTATGTCGGGATCTTCCAGCTGGGCCTTCTGGGTGTTCTTGTCGCTCCAAGGTTTGAGACTTGAGATGCTGTCTGTCTCAGTACAGGGTTCGCTGGCCCGTACTTTTCTTTAGCCTTGACGCAATGACAACGGTTCTGTAGATTCGGTCCTCTTGTCAGTGCGTCGGAACTTCTATGCGTTTTTTCTTTCCCAGGCTGGATCTTCCTCTTCACGCTATCGGGGATGAACCCTTTTACCTCTTCCGGAATGGCCTTCACTTTCTGTGGAGGAAATTCATCACGACTACATCCAAGTAGGGTGATGTTTTCCCTCAGCGTGTGCAGCTGGTCATTTCTCATGTTCAAAGAAAATCCATGTTTCCTCAGGAAATCCAGTCCGATGATACACGGATCTTTTATGTCGCCAACGAAGACGGTGTGTCGGTAGACGACCGGTGGCGAACTTCACTGAGGCTTCCATTTTTCCTCGCGTACAGTCATTTTCTTTCTGGTGATTGTCTACAGTGTCAACGATGGTGGTACGTAGAGACGTCGTTGCTTCAAGGGCGAATGCGAGCCGATCTCCCCTTTAAAATGTCTCGCCACAAAGAGCAACAGACCTACAAACAGTACAAATGTAATTCAATCATAACACATCACTCACTTCACTTCTGAAATATAGATGGCAGCATGGGAGCACTGAAAAATCAAACACAACACTACATACGCACTCAGACTTGTAGGCACACTCAAAGTTACACTTCCGGCACAACTCACTACAGTGGCGTCGGAGCCGGGGGTGCTGTGGGTGCTCAAGCATCCACGATAATTTGTGGCATGCATCCGAGCACCCCCAGAATTTATTCAGAAATTAAAATTTCCGATATAAAACTAAAGACGAGCACCCACAGTTTCGAAACACTTCCGACACCCCTGACTCACTAAGTAGTAAATCACCCATAGATGGTGATAAACCTGAGTTGTGGTCGGTTTGAAAGAAAGAAAGAAAGAGACGTCGTTACTGGAATTTTTGAGCCAGGCCAGGTCCGTCCTGACGATGCTTACGTGTCGATTACCATTCTACATGGAAGTCCATCAATTTCGCCTCTGACGTAAAGTCTATGGTCTCCACCATGCAGCTGTGAACTTCAGTGGTACACTCGGCATGGCGTATTTCCCGTACCATAACACCAAACATGGGCCCCGCTCTGTCACTTGCGGGATATAAGCGGATTACCTTGCGGCTGGGCCATGCTGGAAGAACTGTCCTGACGTCCGGGCCCGGCGAACATCCCCCGACTCGCAAGCCGCCGGGACCCCACTCCATCCCAAGCAGCCACACTCCGGGAAACTCCCGGAAACCTGCGATGGTCAAGAAGGAGTACAGGTGGACCGCCCGCCAGATCTCCGACCCAGCAAAAACATTCCGATTCACTCGGCTCCCCTAGTCCACGAGAGAACACCCCCGTCCGCCACTCATCGCTCAAAGGAGCAACAGAACGGAACCAAACGTCCGTCCCACTCCGGCAGCCCGCGCCCGTCCATGCCAACACCGCACTCCGTTCCCACCAATCCATCCGCAGATGGACCCGTGGGATCTCGGTTGCCAATCACTCGCTTCAGCTCCCTTGCCACCTGAAAGAAAACATGCATACATGGCACATGGAAGCACTGAACAGAAATGACAGCAAGTGCTTAACATCAAGTGGAAATTGTCAGGAAAGAACATGACAAACATCGCAGTTCTGTTAAATGAGCGGGACAGAAGAGAAAAAAAAAAAAAATATATATATATATATATATACAGTGATATGGTGAAAAATATTCCCATGAAACATCACAGCCCATCCGATGAATATCCAGGATTACAGAGCAGTGGGAATTCGAGAGACTAGACACAAAATAGTCTCACAAAACATCACAGTCCAAAATGCATTCCAGAACAAAACCAGCGTTGTGGTAATTCATGGTTCTATTTCCCGTTCCGGCATCCGCGACTAAGTATGCACTCCACAGGTGGCCTTTTTCAGGGTTTTTCCAGCACACCCGTGACTTGTCTTCCCGGTTCCCACGATCATTGGTGGCACTCTTCAGGAGATCTCTCAGCTCGATGATGATGTCCGCCATAGAGCGCTCCGCAACAGCACCGTTGACCCTTCGTCTGTCTCTCCTCGAAGCTTGCTGGGCTGCTTCGAATTTCATAGCAGGGCACTCTTCACGTCCTCCTTTTCGCCCAGACGCAACGCTTGCTGGATGTCGGGATCCTTGACGGAGTCAACGAAGCACTGCAGGGCCAGTCGATTTCTGATGTCCAGCGAGCAATCGCCAACTGCGAGATGTCTATTGCCAGTTCTTGCAATGTTTCACCAGCCTTCTCTGCTGCCTGGTGGCCGAATGGTCATAGTGACGGACTCGCGTTGCGAGGTCCCGGGTTCGAACCCCACCATCGTCACAGTGGTAGTCGGCTGAAGTTGGTTTTCTGTGGTTTCCAACTTCAAGGCGCGAATGCGAACCGATCTCGCCTTCTCAAGTCTCGCCACAGAGAGCAATAGACCTACAAACAGTACAAATGTAATTCAATCATAACACATCACTCACTTCACTTCTGAAATATAGATGACAGCACTGAAAAATCAAACACAACACTACATACGCACTCAGACTGTTAGGTACACACACAGTTAGCCTAACAAAACTCACTAGGTAGTAAATCGCCCATAGATGGTGATAGACCTGAGTTGTGCTTGGTGGAAAGAAAGAAAGAAAGACGCCTGGTCTTAAGTTGCAGACGATGAAAGTTCTTGAGATAATTTTCTCCGAACCTCAGCTCAAGCGCGTTCGTCCGGGCTGTATAGTTAAATCGGTCCTCGAGCGTCTGAAGCACTTCGGCAGTTTCCTCTCGCATTGCGGCGGCTAGGTAGAAGGCCTTGAGAACAAACACAGTCCCATCCATTCGCAAAGGCGATCGTCTCGAACTGGGGCCTGAAGATCGACCACGATGTCCTTCCGTCATATGCCGAGGGATTGATGTTCGGTCGACTGATATCAGCTATGACTGGCAGGACCTGGTGAGCGTCCGGAAAAAACATAGGCTCTTGAATTTTCTTGTCTAGCTCTTGTATCTTCTTGGAGAGCTTTTCGTCGACAGCAATCACTCGTTACGTGACAGAATTCATTTCCTGGGTGAGTTCCTTTTTCGAGGCGTCGACCATTCCATCCACTCTAATCTCAACGGCGGCGATGGCTTCCTTCACACCAGAAAGGGCGGAGGCGACGTCTTGCTTAACGGTGGCAACATCATCCTTGACTTCAGCGATGGAGTTGGTGACATCCTCTTTGACTTAGCGATGGAGGCGGTGACATCATCCTTGACGGATGCGCTCGTAGCCTCTATCTTGTCATTAACGACGACGGCAGTTTTGTTCATCTTTTCCATGTTGCTGAATTTCATCTGGCCCATAACGGTCATCAACTGGTTCAGCTGTTCTCGCATCTCCCTCCCTGTCGTTTGCACCATTCAAGTTCTTGAATTATCTCACGTCTGGCATCAAATTCTTCCGGGTAATGTCTCACAATTCCTTGAAATGATCAGAGAATGAAGCAATTTTTCAGGACGTCACCGATTTATTCAATGAAAACAGCTATTTACAATTAATCACAAATAAGAATCTCGTATTGAGGACAAAGTCTCATCAACTCTCCTACTACTCTGGCAATCGCATGATCTTTATAGATATGACGAAAATTACAGAATTCTCGCATAGTTCTGGTTTTGTGGCGCCACCGTCTGGAGGTCATACGAAACGTTCCGGATCAATCTAGAAGATTCAAGTGTTTATCTTTACACTTTCGGTTTGCAACAGGAGATTACTGTCCCGAGGGGTTCTTAAAAAACTGTAACAATACCTCTAATAATCCGAAATCTGGTTGATCGGAGCTCTGATGTATTTCTACACAAATCTCAAGCTTTTGACGGCATTAATCATGAAATTTCTAAACAAACTTCTTTCAATTGGAATAAAAGGTATTATTATTATTTTTTTTGACTTGTTTAAATCTTATCCATCGAATCGTTATAAATATGTTAAAATTAATGAAACAACAAGCGAAAGTTAACCCATTGTAGGTGATGTGTTTCAGGGATCAATTTTCCGCTCTTCCTTATCTACGTTAACGACCTGCGCATAATGGGAAAATTGATAAGCTTTGTGGATGATACCGTTCTTTTACACTTTTCAAAAAAATTAAATATTCCAAACCGTAATATAAATGAAGATCTACTGGTTTCCGGTAAACGATATGAATATTAACGTTAATAAAACTATATTAACTTTCCAAACTAAAAGAGACAGACAATGTTATGGAGATCTCGAGTTTTCTCCAACACATCACGATAATACCTGTGAAATCAAAACAAATTGTAACTGCCAGTATTTATAGAAAAAGTCTCATCTATTAAATATCTTGGAATTTACACAGACTCTGACCTAAAATGGAAAACGCAAACAAAATCGCTACAAAAAAATTACGATTTTTCACGAGCAAATCATTTTATCTAAAATTTAAAGTAAACAATAATTTCTTACTAACACTGTAGAATGTCTGGATCCAATCTTAAATGAATTATGGTTTTGTAGCGTGGAGAGGAGATAATATCGCCAAAATTAATGAAGTTTCACGGATGCAAAATAAATTTATTAAAATTTTATCTAATTCTAATACAATATAACTAACAAACTACACAAATCTCTTAACATCTTATTCAAGAGACATTTGTATTTCTATAAAATCTGCATAGCCGTCTACAAGAATCGAGTTCAGTGCAATAGACGTAATGTGATCAATCCCAGAAGACCCAAATCACAAATTATATATAATCCTAAACCAAATAAAAATATTTTATGCAAAAATTTCATTTTTAGCCCCAAAACAATACAATAGTTTACCCGTTGAAAGCATAAATGAAAAAAAAAAATGGATATTGCTTTAAAAAAAGTTGTTAAAAAAATTCGTACTTTCCATTACTGATATTGAATTGAACAATATTTCTAAAATATCGTATCAGATGTCTCGTTGTTAATTTGTCATCATCTATTCTCTAATGCTAAAACAATATTATACAGGGTGTCCTGTAAGTGCTAATGCGGCCTTTGTCTCATCAACCGTCCGTCTTAAAAATATTATTCCAATTTAAAAAATGCTAAAATGGCGTTCAAAAATTACCCTGTACTGGTTTTGAGAGTGAAAATACAGTGTCACAAAATAAAAAAATCTGAATTTTTATATGGTCACTTTGTCCTCTAACTTCCAATTAGGAAGTTGTTGCCACGTCTCTCGTGAGGCAAAAAACAATCGAAGTTTCTAAGTGCAATATTCACTGAGACATTCGAAATTAAAAATCGGAGAAACGTTGGGATAGGACAGCATAAATGAAGGAAAGGAGCGTCGTGTGTCCGTTAGTTTTTGCTGTTCTTCCATAACTTTTCTCAGATTTTTGAATTCAAATATCTCAGCGAATATTGCACTTAAAAACATGAAATTTTTTTCTGTTGGCCTCAGAAGATACAGGGCAACAGCTTTCTAATTGGAAGTTAGAGAACAAGGGGACCGTATTTAAAAATTTAAATTTTTTTGTTTTGTGACTATTTCACTGTCAAAACTGGTACAGGGTAATTTTTGAACGCCATTTGAGCATTTTTTAAATAGGAATCGTACCTCTATGATGGACGGTTGATGAGATAGAGACCGCATTAGCATTTACAGAAAACCTTGTATATAATGATTGATATTATATTTTTCGAGAAACTGACACTCTCTGTGTGTGTTTGCCACGTACTAATATTAATATATTTTACGCTAATTTTTCTTTAAATCAGACCAATCTATGTCTAATGAATCCTAACGCTATTAATGTTAGATCGATTCATTTATAAACACGTACGTGTTTTCATCTTTATTTCCATATGTTATTTCATATGTATTTTTAAATGTTATTCATTTTTATATATATTCGAATTATGCACGCGAAATGACTTATTAATATCTATGATCACCAGTATGTATCGTATGAGCCCTTGGTGGTTTTGTCATCCTCTAAAATGTACATGATATATACAGTATCTTGTTATCAATAAATAAATAACAATAAATTTTTCTATCAAAGCAACGGCTAGTCGACTGATGGTCGCGGGTTTCGTCAAAGCCTGACTCGTGCACGTCCTGACAATTCCGAATATTTAAACGGGATAAGAAAGTGAGAATCACGTCCACACGCCACGCGTAATGATCGTTATCACCATCATTATAAAAAGCGAAAAAATATCAGCTCATTTATTCGAGGTTGGCTTCTTTGTTTGTTGCGTAACAGAGGGTGGAGGGTGGAATATTATTGCCGGACGTCACGCGATGCGCAGGCTCTTACATTATTCCACCCACGTAATAAACATACGGGGAACACAATTCCTTCGCCCAAGTGTTACGAACTATCCTGCAATTCCTGAAATCGCCCCGAAACATACACGTATACGTTGGCAGTGTCCATGACCCATAAGGTACGTCGTGCCATACAAAATATTTGCTCTGATTGTATGAATTTTCCTGTCGACCGTGTGTATTAGAAAGAAAAAGTGGGTCACACACAGTGTGTATAAGAATCATTACCTTGATTAGACGAGAAAAAAAAAGAACACGCGAAATTCTTTCCTTCCATTGACCACGAAAGGAAAAAAGAATTGCTGTTGAAGGTCGTATTTTCATGATTGATCCGTTTTTTCGCCAACGTCCGTCGTGTAACGATCCATTCATTCTTCTACCTCTTCGTAGCGTTGGTTGATTGACAAAAAAAAGAAAGATGTTGTAGCGACGTTTTACTAATTAAGAAAAACGTGTATCGCATTTTTCTTTCCATGTCCCATTGATTGACCGCAGATGGCTTTGCATCTCAAGGTCTCGGGTTCGATTCCCGATGATATTACAGTGCTGGTCGGCTGAAATTATTGTTTTAAACTTCGGAAAGAGAATTATGTAGGCTGGGACTCTCTCTCGCCAAGACAACTACGTTTAAAATTCACACATTGATATACAGGGTGTCGTTTAAATTAAAGATTAATTTAAAAAATTCATAAAAATTGAAGGAATCGGTATTGAGAGAGAGAATGGGATTTGTGAAAAAAAAGTGGTTCTCGCGAAGGGGATTTGTTTTTGAATGAGAAAAAAATAGTTCAAATTTTTGTGGATAGAGGGCGATGTACGAAAGTCCACCAGGAGTGATTGGACATAAACCTTTCTCTTCCGTTCGTAAAGCTTCCGCCGGCGATTCGTCAGGTAAAACACCTTCACAAACAATGCTTTCTCTACCAATGTCAACATTGAAACCTTATATTCGCGTCGTAAATTTTGCATTTTACGATACTCATTTGCATATTAGCAGGCATTTTTGTCATGCAGCGCCATCTATCGACAAGAATTTGAACTAATCTTTTCTCTATCAAAAAGAAAATCCCCCTTGCGAGAATAATTTTTTCCCAAATATCGCATTAAAATTTACTATCGCCTTCAATTTTTATGAATTTTTGCACTTAATCGAAAATGGCAAATTCCGCATTTATCGCATCTATTTCGTAAATACGAAAAAGTTACGTATCCCTAGTTATTGAGTGTGAACATTAAGTATTATATCGAATTCCGTCGTGATGAGTACTACTAAAATAATGATTGTGTTATGATTGCATTTATTGCAGCGATGGAGCACCGGTAGCGGACGATCAAAACAGCAGCGGCGTTCGTTGGAGGTCGCCCTCATGCATGGGTAGTGGATGCAGCCGCGTCAACCCAGCAGCTGTCGTCAACCGAACCTCCGCAGATGTGGTCCGAGCCATCTCGCCCCCGCAACCGTCTCCGAATCCCAAGGCAAACAAAGACCGCAGGGTATCGCTCAGGGACGCCAGTGGACATCAGCCCTGGGCATCGGCCGAAGACGAAGACCAACAACAGCAGTCGCTGCCGAACGTGCCGGTGAGTACGAGCAGCCACCAACCGACGGTCAACATCCCCAGAGCGACTCGAAGAGACGTCGATCGCGTCAAAGGAAGCAGACCACCGTCGCCATTGTACGACCGCAGGTACGACTCCGACGACGACGAGGAAGAGGCTTTCGACATAAGCGACATCTCCGACGACAGCGACGAGATCGCGGTAAGACATCCATTCTATCGTAAGCTTCATTATCGAGAAAGTGCTCCCACAGGCTATCATAAATTGTTTGCACAACAGATATTTCTACAACTTGTGACATTAGAAAAATACACTGTTTCCAAGAGTCTGTGTTCTTTTTGGAGTTTAGACCAGAAGAAGGAGTTTCTGGAATTTTGAAGAGAGACTTCATTTTTTCAGGCGTTCGGATGAACGCAGGTGTCGGGGAGATATGATCGAAGTATTCAAAATTTTCAACGGCATGGATAGGGTGGACCGTGATTTACTAATTCGCCGTCAATCCGTTGGAGATTCGTTGATGGTATAATTAATAAAACTGATGGTCATAATTCATAATATACTGTTTTCTTCCGAATCTGATCCTATTCCACTGGCCCAAAACTTCAAGTCCCATTTTGTTAATATTTCCCCACTCAATATTAACATGAATGATGATTTTAAGCACTACACGAAATCGAATTTTCACTCAATATACCTTTTTCCAACAACTGCTGACGAAATCCTGACAATTATTGAAAAATTACCCACTTCTGGATCCTTTGTAGACACAATCAACACCAAGATCTTGAAACTTCTTCCATATAATATTTTGAATACTCTCTTAGATTTCATAAATATATGTATGGTTAGTGATGAATTTCCGAGGTCTTTAAAATCAGCTATCGTAACCCCCATTTTTAAATCTGGAGATCCAAATGATTTTAACAACTTCAGACCAATCTCAGTTTTACCTTCTCTCTGAAAAATATTCGAAACAATTATCAAAAATAGAATTTTTCTTTCTCTTCTCACATTTCAGTTTCTTTTCTAACAATCAGTTTGAATTCCTACCTAACAAAAACACAAAAACTGCTCTATTAACATTTACTTAATTTATCGCTGCAAATATTGATAAATCTAGAAAAACCATTTCAATATTTCTTGATATAAGAAAAGCTTTCGATAGCGTGAATCATCATTTATTACTAAATAAGTTGTCATATATCGGAATCAGAGATATAATGCTTTCAATCTAATTTCTTCTTATTTAATCCATGGAACACAATCAGTCAAAATTCACAATAGCCTTAGCACCCCATTGGAAATAGTGAAAGGCGTTCCTCAGGGCTCTGTCTTGGGACCATTATTATTTTTAATATTCATAAATTATTTATGTAACTTAAACATAAATGACAATATATGCAGATGACACTTTACTCAGCTGACGATTTCCAATCTCTGACTAACATAATCAATACTGACTTGATTAGTATTCGCAAGTGGTTTGTTGCTAACGACCTTCAGATAAACACATCAAAAACTAAGTTTATAAATTTCTCTTCCCAATCTAACATTCACTTTCACCCTAATTTAATTTTCCATAATCGCAATTGTACTATTAATTCTGATTGTAATTGTTCATGTCTCGAACAAGTTACTACAATTAAATACCTTGGCGTATACATTGATCACAATCTTAAATGGAAGAGTCATATCAAGTACTTGCAAAAAAGATCACGGCTGGCAATTTATAAATTTTACTATCTCAAACCCTACTTGAATCAGTCGTATTCACTAACTCTTTATTACTCCTTGTTTCACTCACTCCTACTATATGGTCTAACTGTCTGGGGTTCTGACTACCTTTCAACCCTTCACCCTATAATCAGCCTCCATAAGGGAATAATTAGAATCATCACAAATAATTTTACTACACCATCAATACAACTTCATGAACATTTTCGAATACTTACATATTACGTCAATTATATTTCTATAAATCTATTCTCCTCGCCTTTAAATACATCTCGACCTCCAAATAGATTAAATAATATGAATTCACTTCCGTTAGCTAATAAAACACTGTTGAAGAAACATTTTACTTATCTTATCCCAAAACTCTACATTACCAACAGAAATCACTCATAATACTAATTTGTCATCCTTTAAAAAATGTGTCAAGTAATAAATGTTCTCACTTGATGGTATAGAAAATTTATTTTCATGTTTTTCTGTTGCTCATGTTATTTTTAAATAACGTAAAAGTTTAATTTAATTACATGCTGCATCTAGTTGTTTTTGATTTGATTCCAACATCCAAAAAATGTATATTTTCAGATGCAGCACGTAGAACTGTTTTTAAATTGCACTCCTCTGCTGCCATAAATTTTTATTTTTATTTGAATAATTTGAATTTTTTAGTTGAAAATATTTTGTTTTCCTGCTAATTTTTACTCATTTGATCATTTTTGCAACACCATCTTTTCAGTTGAACTTTTCTTTTCCTTCTTGAAGGAAAAAAGATCAGTCATAAAAAATCGGTCTCGCAAATGACATCTTTTTATGTGAGTTTTTTCTTTCACTCCCTTCATATTGGTAGGGTTTAAAGTTGAAGCTGCTTCAGGAAAACAAGAAAAGGGCTTTGGTGGTCATTTTTTATCTTCACTGGTGGGGCAAATAGAAAGGCTAGTGGGGCAAAATCCCCACCAGTTAACATGTAAAAAAAGGCTTGAAGTACGCAACTTCGTTATTCCTTGTACAAATGTTTTTACCTCAAATTTTATGTCAATTCCTCTTTTCTTTTAGTTCCGTACTACTAATTTTTTCACTCTCAACTACTTTATGGTCTTTCCGCCTGGGGTAGTGATTACATTATTAACCTATATCCTTTGGTCACTTTGCGCAAAAGAATAATTAGACTGATTACCAATGATTATTGTACTCCCTCACTACAACTTTTTCATTCTCTAAACATATTACCTCTTCGACATCTCTATTTCTTCAAATCAATAGTTATTTTATATAAAAAACAACATTCTTTACCTTTGAACACCTTTCGTTCTTCTGCAAGAATCAACTCCACCTATTTACTCCCTAGAATCTATAAAACGATTGGTAAGAAACATTTTTCATATCTTATCCCTAAATTCTATAACTCTTTGCCTGATCAACTCCTTAACAATAATACTTCATTATTAGTTTTTAAAAAAAAAATTAAAATGCTACCTGTTTTCAATAAATAATATTGAAGAGTTTTTTAGGATGAATTTCCCACCTATTACATCTTTTCCTCAAATGGAAAGAAAAAATGGTAATTCCCCCCCCCCCCTTACTACATTTGGACTTACTTTACATTTTTTTTAAATTAACTTTTTTCCCCTTACTTATTTTTTATTTATTTTTTTTTTTTTTACAATCGAAATATCAACACCACATGCCTGCGGCCACCATGACCTATCATGTTATATTGCGTTTTGGTTTTTTTTTGTTTTCTTTTTACTTTCTGTTCACTCATGTTCTGTCAATTATTTTTTATTTATTTATTTTTATGTTTATGAGTTTAATATCAGATTGTAAATTGTGATTGCCAGTAAGGGCCATTTGGCTCCTTGTTAATTTTTTTCTCTCCTTTTTTCTGTATTCCTTATTTCTGACTAATAAAGCATTGTATTGTAAAAAAAAATAGTACCAAAAGTTTCATACAACGCAAAAAATTGGAGCAGGGAACTTGTATCTTTTACAACCAATCACGGACCTTTTCCAAATTACTTTCACCGCTTCAAAAAACGAGAAACAGATCATTGTCTTTTGTGGTGAAATCGGCACTCCCATCCATTACTTGACATCATGTAAATTAACTGCACATCTAAAGCACATGGCTGTGCCCGCTGCTAAAAATGCCACACTCTGGATCAGAGAGATTTTTAAAAACAAAAGTAGAATAAATAAAGTCGAGAAAATAATTAGATGGATAGAAGACAATGAAGACAAAGTGATCCCTCGGACGCCTTATCAGTCTATAGCACAAGTACAAACTGCGCCACCTCGCCGTTCACACAGAAAAAAAAAACAACTGATCAACTGTAATGAAGACTGACTGATAGCGCAAGAACAGTATAATTATCGTGGAAATCGAACGATTTAAATTGAGGATCAAATCGATTATGAATTTTATCGGATTTATTATTGATTTCAATATGCAATTTAGGATTTTATATTCGAATTAAGATTTAATATGGAATATAGGATTATATGCTTGATTTCCGATTGTATACGTAGATTGTGATCTCGCAACTGATTTTATACTTAGACTAGCTGTTAGCCCGTTCGGGTTTGAGGCCGTTCTCGTAAGTACGTAAGCGAATGCCGTTCAATGATTTCAAATTGCGTTGTGTATATTTAAAGTATAATAACCCAGGCAAAGTTTACACAAAGTAGTCATACACGAGATGCTGGAAGTTAATTAGTTTATTTACACTCTAGTTAATTGAATTAATGCAACTTGTATTTTCATATTACCATATCATCATCCTTATTAAAAATTATTAATACATATTCCATTCAAGGATACTTAACAAAATCTTCGGTTGGCCCCCAAAACAATTAGGTTCTTGGCCCTGAACATTATATGACCCGTGATTTTCCATTACATCTCAGTTCGCCCCCAAAACAATTAATTACTAGTACCTACACTATATGTCACATATGGGAGAGAGAATATAATCCATGCATCACTCACCAGGTGAGACCCTTCTCCAGTCTTTAGCTTTAGCCCCTTAGACACTCATCGCAGCCAAGAAACGATTCCTCTGATTACAACTCTCGTCTTCACAAGTCATCTCTTTTTCAGTCTCGTTTCGTTACTCATTTCTCACTCTCCAATTCTCAATTCCCCCCGTATCCAGATTTTCTCATCCCTTTAAGATTTCATTTCGGACGTCCCCCGTCCCTTGGAAAACTCCACCCATTTAATTTGATTTGATATTTTACCCATCATCTCTAAGTTTCTATTCGTTTCTTGAAGGTTTATTCATAAGATTGGCCACTGCCGATCCATCCCTAATTTCTTTGTCCAAGCGACTCTCCCTTCAGGACCCCGAGAACCCCAACGGCCATGGCCTAACCTTTAACCTACATCGAAGCTTCCCATGACTAACACTCGGCATTTTAGATCCTCTGTTATACTTTAATTGCACCCCCTAAATAAAGGGATTCTACTTCTACTTAAATGGCCGTCAACTATTCTCAATCTTGAAATTTGTCTATTCATTTGCGTTGGTCCCCTTTATTTTCTTCGATTCCCCGATTTCTCTCCAAGAAAACACTCCTCGGACGATCCCTTTTGCCTAGGGCACCCCTGAAGTACAACCGACCAGATGCGTTGTGACGGTAACTAAAAGATTCCCTAATGAATGGCGATTGCCCCATCTACTTACATCGGCCTGTGATTGTATTTCTTTTTTAATTGGGACTATGTTCCCACCGCTTGGACAAAGCTTCTTCCATCGACATGACGCCGCTTACTTTAAACCCCCAAGAAACATGTCTACCATCCATAAACAACCATTCTTATTTACGTTCCTATTGTTCAATTATTTGTTTGCTGTACATATAGTAGATCGGTTACTGTCGCCTGCTATCGGTGCCTGACCTACAGTTCTAAATAGTTAAATCCAAAAATCAAATTTAAAATACTCCAAACTATCAATTTAAATATATCTGAAAATAATAATTTTAAATATTCCCTCTATTCTATATTTCTATTTTAACTAGCACAAGCTAGTTAACATTCCTCCCCTTTTTCTAAAAAAAAAATCCATTTTTTTTCCCCCTTTCCATGGTGAGCGATGATGATGATGATATTCTCCTTCCCTTACAATGTGTCAGCATATTAGCGAACTACCATTCATGTTGCTGGAAATGAACATTCAAACAATCTAATATTTTCTTCATGTCAACTCAACTTCTTTCTATTGCATACGTTAATAACGCATGTTGTACATTCCCACCAAAATATAAAGAAATATCATGATACTTCAATTGAAATACACTATGCAATAAATGCACCAATAAAACAATAAATGCACCAAACCTATAAGAGAGAAATAAATGAAACATAGTATATAACACAGTAAGACATATAAACACACATATTTCAACCTATGCTACTTCTTAGTATATTATTCACTGTTTGCTATCAGAAAGATGTAGCTTATACAGTATATCGTATACAGGCACTTGAAGAACACCTGATATGTTATTCGGAAATTCTTGCTGAATTATCTACTCGCAAGAGTATTTATCTTCTTATGATTCTCAATCTGAAAATCGTCCTGAACGAAGCACTAGAATGTCACTATTTCGACGTTCAGTGTCTCTTAGCGTCACACAGTCACACGCGAAATAGTTCGTTAATTTCTTTCATGATGAAATGTACCAATTGGACAACACTCCAATTAGAGAACAACTGTCAGCCGGCATGGCTCCAGCTGAAAACCCAATTGAAAATTGAGATGCTGCTTTTCCCAGTGCACCACTGTTATTGGAAACTACACGTTACAGTTTGTCTTTCCTCCGAGGTGAACTTTGAACACACCTGTTGGCTTCATCCACTACAACCCACGATAATCGCAGATTTCTAAGGTATATGAAGATTCACTGCTCACTGGATTCGATTATAATAGTTCGGAACACATTTTAGGCTGGGCGTTCCCAATAATCTCCCAGCTGCTAGTCTGGTCGCATTCATCGAATACAGTTCATATTGGCCGCGTAAAACGTAGGACTCCATGCGAATTCGTGATGGAATTCACTCCCATCTGATGCATGTCCCTGCTATTAGGTTTTACCTAGCAGTGACCTAGGCACCGTGTACACAGGTTATCCACTGCATACTTTCTAAACCCGTGCATCGTGATCCTTTAGACGTTAGGCATCAACACCGAATGAACCACCGCTGACCAATGAAAGGCTTGGATGATCTGGAATCTTTGCGCTTCCCATCATGACGAGTGGCTGCCCATCTGCTGATGAAATTGCAATGATAATGAGAGTTTATTTATCGAACTACGCTCTTATTTTCGGCTACTGTTCATTGTCACGTGTGATGCACACCCAAATGTGACACCAGGTGAATATAGGTGAAGATGCTTCGGTCTCTTCCGGTCCCTCGTGGAATAGCATCAGTGCTCTGGTCGACACTGTTAACACCTTTCGGCACTGTTACACTGTTTACAGTACTGCATGTAACTTATAGACAAAGTGATTAACATGATATATCTCTCTCCCAATTGTTAATATGTCACTTATACTAGGTACAATTACACATTAGTTTATACAATTGCTCCCTTTTTTTTTTTTTTTATCTATATACAAGTGACATATATCTCATATTTTCCATATTTACATCTTTCTTCGAACTCTCGCCTTGAGTGTTTAAATTTATACTTAGCTAATCACATTAACTAATTTCTCAGCTAACCTATCTGCTAATCGATCAAATAACGTTTTCTCAGATTCAGGTATGTTTACGGGTTTAATCATCAATGAATATATTCTGTCAGCTAAATTCTGCTCTGTTCTATCGTCAGTGGTCTCTGCATGACTACTCTCTGGTAAATTTTGCCGCACCGGAACACTTGAATTTTCGGCGGTCCCATCTACAGTATTTAATTTCTGTACTTGCCCTCGTTCATTTCGGGTTCTTAAATTATATCGAGATTGGGGTAAATTTTGACCTTCCCTATTTTCACTTTCGGATTCATCCTTATCAGTAGCAATGTCATTAGGTTCTGACTGAGCATTATCCTGGGGCAACGATGTATTTACGACATCGGTATCTTCTGTACTTGTCTCTTGGCTATTGCTATTATTCTGCTGGACAAAGGGACATAGAAGGTAGGGTGGCAACACAAAACTTTCTTCTTCTTCCTCCTCCTCTGCTCCGAAACTGTGGGCTACGACTTCTTCTCCCTCACTTTCAACGTCTATTTGTGCACCCCCTGGGGTTTCTTTTTCCCTCGAATTTTCACCTCCTCCCCTTTGTGGTGGGAAAGGCTCGTACGGTCTTTCAAGAGAAACTTTTGCTAACCGATCTGAATGAACTAACTGTGAATCCTTTGGATTCGCTACATTCCGTATGCGAAACAAAACCGGAGATTTTCTTTCGATTACCCTGTAAGGACCTGTGGAAGGCCTATTCAACTTCGCACTCTGACCTCTCTTTTGCCTTCCGGGGTTATATAGGTATACCAAATCGCCTAGCAATATGTTCTTATCCGTAGCTGTTTTCCCCCTATATTTCTCTTGTTTCTCCGCTGCCTCTACCATACTATGTTTCACATACTCATGGGCTTTCTCCAACTTGGGTAACAACGATTCAACGTAATTCTCATGGGTATAGTAATTAAATACAAGGGGTTCTTTTAAAAGATCACCCGCTGTTGACATGTCTCTACCAAATAAAATGAAATGAGGAGTTTCTTTCAAGACCGCATGAATGGCACTTCGGTACGACATCAAAACATGCGGTAGCATTTCATCCCACTCATCTGAGTCAGTGACCATACACGATAAGGTGTGCGTAATAGTCGCATGGCTACGCTCGTTCATGCTGTTGGTTTTAGGATGAAGTGCTGATGTCGCCAGGGCTTTTATCTTTAATTTGTCCAACATAGCCCTAAATACTGATTTATGCAAGTTTGACCCTCTATCCGATAAACAAAATTCGGGAAGTCCATATCTCGCTATAATTTCTCTAAAGAATGTCTTTGCTAGTGTTGCGGATTTTACGTCTGGTAATGCTACTGCCTCTATAAATTTTGAAAAGTTGTCCATTAATACGAATATATACCTGTTTCCATTCATGGTGGTATTTAAGGGTCCCATAATGTCCACACTAACTAACTGAAACGGTCTAACGGGAATAAAATTTCGTTGTAATGGGGCCTTACTCTTCGGGTTATGACTTCTGCGTTCGAGACACACCTTGCATGATTGGACATGTATTTGGCAATCCCGATAATATCCAGGCCAGAAATATTTGGTACGCAATCTCTCGAACGTTTTATCAAAGCTCATATGACTACTGAGGGTGTCGTGGACTAATTCCAAAATTTTCCCTCTCAATACTGATGGTACTACCACTTGTTCAATGTAATCATCTCTAGAGGGGCGGATATCCTTGGAAGCGTAGTGGCATAATAACTCATTTTTCATAAAATACGCATCTGCTACCTTCCTAGTTGGTTCTGGTTGATCTAGAGTTAATAGATCAATTATCAGCTTTAACTGAGGATCTTTCCTTTGAAATTCTCTCATGGATTCTTCAAGATCATTGGTCTCTATATCTATTGAGCTTATCTGTCGGCTAAGACAATCCGCGACCACATTATCCTTCCCTGGTTTATGAACCACTTCGAAATCGTATTCAGATAGATTCAGAAGCCACCGAGTTAATCTCGGATTCTGAGTTTTTAATGAAATTAGATATTTTAGAGGCTTATGATCGCTCTCAACAGTAAATCGCCGTCCTACAAGATATGGTCGAAAATAACTTATACCGTCCATGATAGCCAGTAGCTCTTGCTCAATGGCTGGGTACCGTTGCTCTGTTGGCTTAAATTTACGGGACATGTATCCTATAGGTTGATTTCCATCGTCGTTTTTCTGATACAAACAACAGCCCAGTCCGACCTTACTCGCATCTGCGGACATAATAAAATCCCTATCAAACCTTGGATAAATCAACACAGGGGGGTTAATTAGAGTATTTTTAAGATATTGAAATGCTTGTTCTTGCTCTGGACCCCAATTGAATATAACATCTTTTCTAGTCAGGTCTGTTATGGGTTTTGCGTAGTCTGAATAGAAATGTATAAATCGCTTGAAGAAATTACACATCCCCAAGAATCGGCGGCAATCCTTTAAGGATTTCGGCTGGGGAAAAGTTTGTATAGCTCTAACATTGTCCGGATGCGGACGTACTCCCTTTTCCCCAATTATGTGTCCTAGGTATTTTATTTCTTTCCTCAAAAAGTCACATTTCTTGGGTGCCAATTTCAAATTGTACTTTTCTAACAAAATGAAAACCTTTTCCAATTTACGCAAGTGCGTGTCTATGTCAGGGCTGGCAATGAGTATATCATCGATAAAACAATGTATTTTGTCATCATGTAATTCCGATAATAAGGTATCTGCCAACCGTTGGAACGCTGCCGGAGCAGTCTTCAACCCCATCGGTACTACATTGTAAGAGAAACACCCTTCTTCATTCACAAAGGATAATTTAGAGCGGTCCTCTTCTGCCACTTCTAACTGATAGTAGGCACTACATAAATCTAAACTACTAAAATATTTCGCACCATCCAATTGTGCTAGAATATCTTGGATCAAAGGCAGTGCATACGAATCAGATTGAATGGTGTCATTAGTCTTTCTAAGATCAACACACATCCTATACCCTCCATTTTTCTTACGGACCATTAATGTAGGTGCCGGATTACTGCTCATACTAGGAGATATGATTCCACTCTCTACCATGTCTGCCACCTGCTTCTTTAACTCAGTTCTTAAATGGTACGGGGTGCGATATCTAGGCGACCTTTGTATTTCCTTCCCATTCCAAGGTATTTTATGTTTTGCTACGTTCGTCCGACCAATTTCAGATATGTCTCGAGCAAAAACATGAGCATATCGCATCAAAAGAGATAATAATCTCCTTTTCAAATGTGCAGGCATACCTTGAAGATCAAAATCATCTGCTTGCAACGGCTCCAAATTTTTCTTTTCAAGGGGTATCGGTTCCTCTCTCAATTCTGAGTCATCTGAAACTGTGACTGTACCCAATTTCGTACCCTTTGCTAAATATCTATTAGACTCAGACATATTAGCTATTAAAACTTTAACTTTTCCTTGTTCGTCGATCTTCCCCACTGAATGAGCCAACCATACAACACTATTTCGATTCCCTTCTTTAGGAGTAATTAGAACCTCACTCCCACGTTCAATATATGGTACTTCTACTGTCAATAACTTTTGCATTCTAGGAGGAATTCTCAATTTACCTGGTAACACCAAATTCACCATACACTGCTGATCATTCCCACGGTTGTCTTCCCGCCTGACCAATGGCACTGACATATCCTTATTCCTTAGACAACCACTCTCAGCATCCAATGCAAAATTACCAGCCTTAATAAAATCATATCCCAATATAATATCATACTCAGGGCTCAGCTGCTGTTCCGCAACATATACCTTTTGCAATTCCTCTCTAAAACCCAAATGTATTGGCACGAAGTACACAGCGGAGTGGCTCAAAATTTTCCCGGTCACCCCTCGAATTTGGATGTTGTCATCATCGGCACTAGCACAAGAAATTTGTTTCATGATGTCTTGCATTGAAACTGAATCAATCACACTAATGCACGCACCTGAGTCTATAAGTGCACGAAACTGTAAATTAGCTATCTTAATCTTTACAATCGGTAGGAGAAATCCATTGGCTTCCCTCTGTTGCAATATACATATGTTCTTTTTCGTATTTACAAGATTTCCCCCACCTTTTGATTGTCAATTTCCTGTCTGTTGGGGTGGGACCCCTGGAGCTGTTGTCACCTCTTGAGTTTGCCTTTCCTTTCCCTCTTGCCTGAATCCATTCACTGATCTTTTCTGTGGGCACCACCGCCGAATATGGCCTTTTCCCCCACACCCATAACAAACAAAAGAATTCTTGTGGTTTTCAGACGTTCTCCACTGCGGGAAGGTGCTTTGTTGGGACTGAGAAGCACCCTGTAATTGTTGCTGCGGACAGGCATTATACCCCGTGAACTTTACTTGCCTATTGTTATTATTATTATTACCTGCCGGATTAGCGGAGCTAAGTTTCAAACCTTGTACCTCCCGAGCTAGTTCTTCGAATGAAGCACTTTGTTGCCTGGCTTCTGTCATTAGTTGTGAAACCAAAGTCTCTAATATTTTAATTTCTGTGTTTCTAGATTCATTTCTTTCATCTGCGACCAATGCTGCACTAACTGCTGAAAACTTTGTTACATTTTCATTACTCTCAATCAAAGAGGCTATTTTAATAGCAGTAGCCAAGTCTTGCGGGTTCTGATTTAGGACATGTTTTTGAATGTTGGGCTTTAACCCTGCCAAAAATTGGGACAAACGCGTCCTATCAGCCAAATTTTCAACATCGGGGCTATCAAAATTTGCACCTTGGAGGAATCCGAAAGCTACATTTTTTAATCTACTCGCAAATTCTTTTACGGACTCATTCAACTTTTGTTTACAGTTTGTAAACTGTTGGAGGTGATACGTTAATGGATATTCATTTCTGAAATAATTTACGAATTCTTCTTTAAATTCTTTGTAATTAGCTTGGCTCCTCAACTCCGGACTGTTGGCCAAGAATTCTGCAGCTTTACCCTTCAATTTCGATTTTAGAACAATCAATTTCTCCGCATCATTCCAATCTGCTAATTTTGAAATTTCTTCCAATTGAGATAAAAAAAACTCTGCCGGATACGATGGCTCAGAACCCGAAAATGAATTCAGCAACCCTAAATACCCTGCTATTGTATTTAATCTTACAGGATGGCCTTCTCCTACCATGTTTACTTGATGATCCATTTTGATACAGAAATATTTTTACACCAAAAATTCCCAATTTTGAAGTTAATATCTAAAGATTCGTAATTTGTATCGAATCCTGGTCTTAAAGGCACCAAATGTTAGCCCGTTCGGGTTTGAGGCCGTTCTCGTAAGTACGTAAGCGAATGCCGTTCAATGATTTCAAATTGCGTTGTGTATATTTAAAGTATAATAACCCAGGCAAAGTTTACACAAAGTAGTCATACACGAGATGCTGGAAGTTAATTAGTTTATTTACACTCTAGTTAATTGAATTAATGCAACTTGTATTTTCATATTACCATATCATCATCCTTATTAAAAATTATTAATACATATTCCATTCAAGGATACTTAACAAAATCTTCGGTTGGCCCCCAAAACAATTAGGTTCTTGGCCCTGAACATTATATGACCCGTGATTTTCCATTACATCTCAGTTCGCCCCCAAAACAATTAATTACTAGTACCTACACTATATGTCACATATGGGAGAGAGAATATAATCCATGCATCACTCACCAGGTGAGACCCTTCTCCAGTCTTTAGCTTTAGCCCCTTAGACACTCATCGCAGCCAAGAAACGATTCCTCTGATTACAACTCTCGTCTTCACAAGTCATCTCTTTTTCAGTCTCGTTTCGTTACTCATTTCTCACTCTCCAATTCTCAATTCCCCCCGTATCCAGATTTTCTCATCCCTTTAAGATTTCATTTCGGACGTCCCCCGTCCCTTGGAAAACTCCACCCATTTAATTTGATTTGATATTTTACCCATCATCTCTAAGTTTCTATTCGTTTCTTGAAGGTTTATTCATAAGATTGGCCACTGCCGATCCATCCCTAATTTCTTTGTCCAAGCGACTCTCCCTTCAGGACCCCGAGAACCCCAACGGCCATGGCCTAACCTTTAACCTACATCGAAGCTTCCCATGACTAACACTCGGCATTTTAGATCCTCTGTTATACTTTAATTGCACCCCCTAAATAAAGGGATTCTACTTCTACTTAAATGGCCGTCAACTATTCTCAATCTTGAAATTTGTCTATTCATTTGCGTTGGTCCCCTTTATTTTCTTCGATTCCCCGCTTTCTCTCCAAGAAAACACTCCTCGGACGATCCCTTTTGCCTAGGGCACCCCTGAAGTACAACCGACCAGATGCGTTGTGACGGTAACTAAAAGATTCCCTAATGAATGGCGATTGCCCCATCTACTTACATCGGCCTGTGATTGTATTTCTTTTTTAATTGGGACTATGTTCCCACCGCTTGGACAAAGCTTCTTCCATCGACATGACGCCGCTTACTTTAAACCCCCAAGAAACATGTCTACCATCCATAAACAACCATTCTTATTTACGTTCCTATTGTTCAATTATTTGTTTGCTGTACATATAGTAGATCGGTTACTGTCGCCTGCTATCGGTGCCTGACCTACAGTTCTAAATAGTTAAATCCAAAAATCAAATTTAAAATACTCCAAACTATCAATTTAAATATATCTGAAAATAATAATTTTAAATATTCCCTCTATTCTATATTTCTATTTTAACTAGCACAAGCTAGTTAACATAGCTATAATACCCGGCGTTGCCCGGGTTTTCTTCAATGAGGCTTTTTTGGATGGCGACTTCCTGCGTGATTCATGAAATAAACAAATCTAGATTTACAGAAACGTAGAAATGAATATGTTTTTTTCCTTTTCTAAGGGTCGCTAGGTATTTCGATCCCCCTCCCGAACTTCAAGTTATCTATTTCTGAATGTTTCTGCTTCCAAAAATGCTTAATTGAAGCTGTGGTATTTCTTCGATGTACTTTACGGACCCATAATTAATTTTAAAACATCCTAAACTACATGAATTTATGAAGTTGAATATCAAAAGACAATACGGAGAACTTAATTTTCATGCTTGAGAAGATATAAATAAAAAGTTGAAATTAATGTTATTGCCTGGATATCCAACTCAAAAGTAGGTCCGGATAATTACTTCATACAGGTATTTAATTTTATTAATTTTATTTTTGAAATATATGACATCCATATTTTTATGGGCATTTTTCCTGTTGCGGCGTTGTATTTGTTTTAATCTCCTGGGCTTCGTATATCTCTAAGCGAACTCAATATTTCAAAAATCGAGAATTCAATACAATTTTTAAAATTATTGATGTGGCGGAAAACCCCACCAAATTTCTAGCTATAATACCCGGCGCTGCCCGGGTTTTCTTCAATTAGGCTTTTTGGATCATGCGATATCTCCCTCTTGCTTTGAGGGACATGCTAACCGTGTCTAAGTTAACCAATATGCGGACTTCCACCGCGACTCATGAAAGAAACAAATCTATATTTAAAGAAACGTAGAAATGAATATATATTTTTTCGTTTGTTAAGGGCGCTAAGTATTTCGATTCCCCCCCCCCCTCTTTTGAACTTCAAGTTATCCATCTCTGCCTATTTCAGCTTCCAAAAATGCTTAATTAAAGCTGTGGAATTTCTTCGATGTACTTTACGTACCCATAATTCATTTTAATACAACCTAAACTATATGAGTTTATGCAGTTGAATATTAAAAGACAATACAGACACATTTTCATTTTCGAGCTTGAGAAGAAAGAAATAAAAAGGTGAAATCAATGTTATTTTGTATGAATATCCAACTCAAAAGTAGGTCCGGGCAATTAATTCATATTTAAATGTCTGGGCTTCGTATCTCTATAAGCGAACTCAATATTTCAAAAATATAGAATTCAATAAAATTTTTTAAATTAATGATGTGGCGGAAAACCCCACCAAATTTCCACATTTCTACAGTAAAATCGGCAATTTTAACACTGATTTCTATGGGAATCATCCTTTGCCTGACCCTCAAACTGATGCTGATGATGATTATATGACGCCTATTCCAAAAGCCTCATTACTGGGAGGATTGAAAAAGTGGCAAACCATTACAAAGGCATAAACTATTATACATATACTAACAGGATTAAAGAAGTGACAAACCGTTGTAAAGGCATATACACGTCTGAAACGCATGGCTAGGGAACCACGGTAACCAAAGTAAACGTTCGGAAAGTGATTGTTGAGGCCCAAAAACCATTGTTGCCCGACAGTTTTTGCCCATTTGGGCACTTGCCCTGCTCTGATGAAATTTTAAAGTAGCCTATCGTTCAAGTCGGGTCCTACTTGGTATATATGCAAAATTTGACGACGATCGATCTAAAATTGTAGATTTGTATAGAGAACATACATACACACACAGACAGAAAATCAATTTTATATATATAGATAGATTACATTTTATACTTAGATAATGATTTTATACATAGATTATGATTTTATACATAGATTATGATTTTATACTTAGATTATGATTTTATACTTAGATTATGATTTTATACTTAGATTATGATTTTATAGTTGTTATGATTGTAATGTATATTTTGTAATGTAATGCTTTTATGAATAAATTTCCAGAGGTATCCAGTCCATGAGGACAATGAGCCGATATTGCCATATGGCGATGTGGCCTGTCTATCTTCCGGTTTGATGGTTTAAAACTCCGCATGTTATAAGCAAAAAACATGCGATGAACATTGAAATTTTTACAGAAAACATTTATATACTTGTAAATACACGTGCTATTCTCACGAAAACGCACACAAGTATTGAAAAAGTTACAAATCAGTTGCAGTTTTCTATCATACAGGGCTGGCCAATTACTTTTTCTTCTTATTTAATTTTTTTGTCGGTCCCCTAAATGCACTCGTGGCTAAATTTTCACTGGAAATTGTGCGTGCAAGCATAGAGTTTACGTGATCGAAATTTCAGAACGATTTGGCCAATATCTTTCTAGAAAATGGAGAAAACGTCTAAAGTACACAATTTGCCCAGACTTTTGGAAATATAGCGTACTTTCACTCACAAAAAAGTTTTCAAATGACTCGTAGTTATTTAAAATCTCAAAATTTATTTAAAGTGTTATTATAAAAACTTAATTACCTCTTTTTTTCAGTGTCCGTAAGCTAAAAGTTCCAGTTATTAAAATGGAGATCCTGCTTTAAAAAGTCATTTGTCAACCTCAAATTTTTAAATGCAATACAAATACAACGCCACAACAGGCAAAATGCCCGACGAGGTGGCTGAGAAAAGATGCCCATAAAAATATGGTTGTCATATATTTCAAAAATATAGCAACCCAATTAAAAATGCAATTAACACAAATTATAAACAATATATACACATGATAAAATATTATACAATGCCCATAAAGAATACTTACGGTTGTCTTATTCTAAGTATGGATAGAGCTTCTCGATTTACCCCAACATGTTTATCGTATTTCTTTTTAAACGTGTCAATTGTGTTACAATTTACTACCTCCGGGGGTAAGCTATTCCATTTATTAACAACCCTATTAGAGAAAAATTCCCTGCGACACCATAACCTTGCATTGTCCCTCACCAATCGATTCTGGTGTCCCCTTGTAAAAGCAGTCGATTGGCGGTGTACTAAAAGTTCATGGTCCATCCTATCCATCCCATTGAAAATTTTGAACACTTCGATCATATCTCCTGCGTTCATCCAATGTAAACATATTCAAAAAATGAAATTTCTCTTCATAACTCAAGCCCCGTGTGCCAATAAGGACACGCGTAGCTCTTCTCTGCACCCCTTCAACCAAGTCTATGTCCCTCTGTAGGTATGGTCTCCAAAACCTTACAGCCTACTCCAGTCCAGGACGAACTAAGCCTCAAAAAAGCGAAAGAATGATTTCAGGAGAACGCGAAAATGAGACCAAGCATTCTATTCAATTTTTTGACCACCGCTGAACAATGTTCCGAAAACCTAAGCCGCTCGTCAATGGGAATTCCCAAATCGGTGACCCTAGTTGCATCCAGGATAGTGACACCATTCAACTCGTAAGAGAACCGTGGGTTGTTCGAACCAAAATGAGCGACCATGCACTTATCAACGCTAAACGTCCTGCTCCATTCATTTGCCCATGCTGCAATCCTGTTTAAGTTGGTCATCATCTGCGAATTTGCTTGTAATCCCATCGATACCCTGATCGAGTTTATCGATAAAAAGTGAAAAAAGTAGGGGGCCAACGAAACTTCCTTGAGGAGCTCCACTGGTGACGTCTGTCCAACCAGAGAATTCCCCGTTCACCATAACTCGTTGCGACCTATCTCTTAACCACGATTCTATCCAACTCAGCAAGTTGCCTCCAATTCCGATCTCGTGTAAACTCTTCATCAGTTTACCATGTTGGACCCGATCGAATGCCTTCTGGAAATCAAGGTAAACAACATCTACATTTTTGCTCTTACCCAAAGGCTTAGTTACATGATCATAGAAGCAAAGGAGGTTAGTTACACATGACTTCCCCTTCCTGAACCCATGCTGATTATCCGACAATACGTTATTCTCGTCTATCCACTTCACAAACTGCCTTTTGATGATAATTTCCAAAATTTTCGAGAGGGAACTCGTCAAACTCACTGGACGATAATTGGACACCGTTTCTCTACTACCCTTTTTAAATATCGGAACAACATTAGCAAGTTTCCAATCACTTGGGACGATACCCTCAGCAACACTACTCCTGTATATGTGTGCGACTGGCCCTAACAATTCATTAGCACATTCCCTGAGGACCCTCGGATAGATATCATCTGGTCCTGGTGCTTTGCTTGCACATACATTTCTTAGAAGATTTAGGACCTCCACGTCTTCCACTTGAATATTGTTGAGGGTTTTATTACCCCATGCAACACCCGTACATCGAATATCATTATCTACATTAAAAACCGACGCGAAAAAGTCATTGAAAGCACTACACATGCCTACATTGCTCTCTAACATAGAGCCTCCTATCGAGAGGGGGCCAACTGTCCCCTTACATCCATTACTAACGTATAGAAAAAATGATTTTGGGTCAGAGCCAATGTTATCTGCCAACCTAGATTCAACTTCCTATTTACTATCTTTTATCGCTTTCTTCAACACTCTTCTTTTATCAGTAAACAATGATAGGTCGCCTCGCCCACTTTTATACTCTCTGAATGCTCTTTTCTTTTCAAGATAAAGGTTACACACGCTATTCGTGAACTATGGAGGGTGCGATGTACAAACACGCTCTTTTCGAACAAAGGGTATGACGTCATGCAAAACAGAGGACAGCATCGTACTAAATTCTTCCCATTGACTTACCACCCCTACTGATTCCAACCGGTCTTTGAAAACTTCCGCTAACCTTCCTCTCAAAACATCAAATTTAGTTCTTCGAAAACAAGAAACCAGTCTTTTGTTATCAACCTTACCCGAGGAAAAGTTACAGTGAAATCTAACGATACGATGATCACTGGAAGAAAACTCTTCCCCCACCGAAACATGTTCAACTAGATCCTCAGAACTAGTAAGAACTAAATCCAAAATAGCAGTACCCCTAGTGGCTTCTCTTACATGCTGACAAAAAATTTTGGAGCACCAACTTAAGAAAGTCTCTTTTATACTGATCTCTAGATGAAAGGTTCTCCCAATCAATACCCGGGTAATTGAAATCCCCTAGTATGAGAACCCTCTTTCGCTTACACATGTAGGAAATTTATCATGAAATTTGGCGATGTAGTTTGAATCCCTATTCGGTGGATTGTAACAAATCCCAACAATAAGTTTATGATGTCTTTTGTTTTCAAGCTCAACCCATATAGTTTCAATATCACTTCTCTGCACGTTACACTCTCTAGCCTTCAAACATGATTTCACGTATATCAGCACTCCAATATTTATCTAGAGATATTAAATAAATGAAATCAACATATTTTCGCAACTTATCTCTGTGTTGGCAAGTTTAAATTGGTTTTAATTTAATTTATATGAGAAAACTGTTCTCGAAAAACTAATAAAATAGTTGAGTTCATTCTCGTTGTGTGTACAGTTCTTAAAAATGGCAATTTTCGAGCCAAGTAAAACTTGCCACTTGCGAACACAGAGATAAGTGGGGTAATTTTGACCTCACGGATCAATGGTATAGAAGTAGGACAAACTAGAAAAATCATAATTTGTCAAACACGTGTAAACAACTAGCTTTAAAGGTACCGAAAATAAGATGGTCCAAATGCATTCCTTTCTCAAGGGCTGTCAAGATGAAAAAGGCGTGGGGTCAAGATGACCCTACCACACCAGATAAGGGTTAAAATACGACAACCATAAATATTTTTATGGGCATTGTGTATAATATTTTAACATGTACATATAGTCTTTAGTTTTTATGATTTCATTTTTAATTGGGGGTTGCTGTATTTTAGAAATATATGACATTCATATTTTTTCAATCAAATCAAATTTATTATCATTACACAAGTACAAAAAAAAGGAGAAAAATATAGAAGAAAAATTAGCAAGGGGTTAAGTAAAGACCCATTCTGTTAAATATTAGTAAAAATTAGCATGGGAAACAAAGTTTTGAACGGATAGCATTGGATATATATGATTCATGGCAACTGAAGAGTGCGATTTAAAAACAGTTTTACATGTTGCATCAATTTTTTTTAAATTAGAAACAAAAGCAAAAAACAACAAGATGCAGTACGTAAATAAATTCAAATGTTACGTTATTTAAGAGTTATATGAGCACAACAGAAAAACATTAAAAAAAATTTCTATACCATCAAGTGAGAATATGAATTGCTTGACACATTTTTTTAAGGATGATAAATTATTATTGTGAGTGATTTCTGGTGGTAATGTATTGTAGAATTTTGGGATAAGATAAGCAAAATGTTTCTTCAAAAGTGTTTTATGAGGTAACAGGAGTGAATACGAATTATTTAGTCTATTTGAAGGTAGTGAGAACTGACCTTTAAAAAGGAGGAAAATGGATTTATAGAAATATAACTGACGTAATGTAAGTATTCCGAGATGCTGATGAAGTTGTATTGATAGTGTTGTACAGCTTCATCAGTAATAACTTCATCAATAATTACGTAATGTAAGTTATCAAGATGTTCATGAAGTTGTATTTGTTATGGGCATCTTTATCTCAGCCACCTCATTGGGTATTTTGATTGTGGTGACCTTGTGTTTCTATTTTTGCAGACTTAAAAATAGCAATTAAATTTTTCACTTTTTAGAAAGAATAAAAATGATGTTTGTGAGTGGTCAAGGAGTTAGTCTTACCCGTACTGGCTATCAGAAAGAAATTAGATACTGTTAAAGTCTCAACAATGTTTTGAAGCTATATATTGATCTAAATTCAGTGGCCAAAATAAGTATATGAATATTGAAGCAAAATGAATGAATAAATGAAAGTGTGTATACAGTAGACTCTCTCGATAATTCGGCCGTGCGCTAATCCGTCTCTTTCAGTAATCCGGCGTTTCTTAGGCGGGTTTTCTTCAAGCCGTGGCAGAACATGTGACTACATGTCTTTGCACAGAAATTTATATCATTTGAATGGGCTTTTTCCATTCACTTCCAGTAATCCGGCACACCCTGATCTTATATGTGCCGGATTTACGAGAGTCTACTGTACATATATATCAGGGTGGATCAGACAGTAGCTGCAACGGTTAGTGGGAACGTGTGCTATACGAAATGGGATAATGGTGCATTTAAAAACATGATTGCCAGTAAAAACGCCAAAAAATAAATATATGCGTTCTAAATTCACCAAAAATCCTATACCTAAAATAAACTTCAATATTTGAAATTGTTAATATACCATTTGTATACCATTTCATAATATTTGTATATTGAAACAAATCTCTTTTGAACACTGTAAGGTTCAAGAGAAAAGGAGTGGGAAGAAGGCCTGGGAGAAACAGAAGTCGGGCCAAGGTCGTGGCCAAGTCCAAAATGATATCAGAAACGTGGAGGGAAACCCACGTGGGCACACAATATGGGGAAAAGAAGCTGTACTTAAGAGTCAATATCACTTTTGCAGGGCAACCCCTGCGGAGGGTCACATGTCAAAGGGTCGGCATGAATTGTGTACTGCAATCCAGCCACATCTAGTTCACGAGTGTTTCATGAGAACTCGCAAGATATCGGCTGGCATCCCGCATCGACTCACGTACAGGGTCACTTGGATGCTGATCTTATCAAGAAATTCTGAAGTCCAGGAAAAAAAAAGAAGGCTGGTCAATTTTATTGATTTGCAAACCAGTTGCTATCCGCTCTACAACAGCGAAGATGGGATTCATGGCCGAAGTGCAATCCAGATCTGTGCTAGAGACTCGTGAATTCAATGTCTTGATGCATATATAAAATTCATTTTCATGCCCAAAGATGGTCACAGTACAATGTATTCGTACGATATCAGCACGCGTTTTTCCAAGCAAATACACACGTACTTTTGCGTTTGCGGAAATGTCCCGTTCGGTAATGCAACGATTGAGAGAGAGAGAAAAACTACTCTAGATCCATATACATAACCAGGAAAGACATACATCAACTATTCGATCAAATTGATGAAAATTTGCGTGAAAATATTCATGTATTAATACGTTTTATGACAGGTGTTCTAATTTTTTAAAACAAAGTGGAAAAATAATTTGGCATTTTATGACTCATTCAATCTACTTTATGCAAAATTTTCGCCACCAATATGCTCAAGAAGAACCTTTTAGAAGATGGAAATGCTAATTACAACCGTATAATTAATTTCCTCCGCTTTCCAACTTGAGCATTTCGTGAACTGCTCTCGAAAATTTCTCGGGTGATCTAATTTTTAAAAAAAACTTGTACATGTGTTTTTTTTGTTTTGTTTTTACAGGACGACGGAAACATATTGAGATCTCTGGCTTTACTGAGAGTCGGTCAGCTGTTCTTGGACGCCAACTTCCCGCCACTGGAATCATCGCTTTACTACAGCCATCGGCTCGTTGAGGGCAAAATCGTATGGATGCGTCCTCATGTGAGTATTTTCGATTCTCTCTATGACTTAGTCGATAAATTTAGCTTCCGTTGAAACCTTTAGGCCGGTCGTCCACTCGCAGCGACTTGAAGCGATAAACCAGTAGCGCGCAGTTGTCCGTATTTACCAGATTGATATGATTGCACAGAACGTAAAAGAACGTCCTCCACTGCAAACGATCTTGAGCGAGGACATCAGCACACGACCGAGAAATCGCGATGACTCCAATTAGATTGGGAATATACGCGTCTTGTATTATCTGCTCATGTGCAGTATGGTGTTGTTTACTTTTTCTCTCTCAGCCCCGTCTCGCTCCGGTTTTATTTTTCCTTCGGTGGGTATTTCTCTCCGTGCAGATGAGTCCCCGTCACTCCTTGCTCGCGTGAGCATGAAAGCTCAAAATTTGATGATTGCCGTTGATTGGTAAGTAGTAATCGATCATGAATAATTATTTATCTATTTACAACAAGAACGCTTTCTCCGAGTTTGTGTCAGATATATCATTAAGTATGGACTAGTTGCGCCTTAGACTTCAAACAGGCCGGTAACGTTTTTTCAGAGCTCCGTGCCACGAGAAACTTCAAGTCTGGTAGCCGACCCCAAATGTTGTAGGCTCGGTAGCCTTACCCGAGTGGCCAGCGCAACGGCCGTAGGGAATACTGTTGTGTAATTTCATCAAATTTCTTCTTTCTGTTTTTGTGTTTTGGAACGCTATCATATTCGTGCCGTTGTGAATTTTTTTTTTTTTTTTTTTTTCTCTCAAGAGGAGGGCACCCAGGATAGTCCCAACTCTTGTGTGTCTCCTGTTCTAATCTTGTGATCAGCCGGCTTCAGGATGTATTTTTAATTAATTTTTTGAGAAGTGTAGTGTTTCTGTGTATTCATTTTGGATTTATGCGGGAGCCGTAATTTGTAAGTACTTTGACATTCGACATTATATAACTTTTTAATTTGCGTGACAACCCTTCAATTGTTTGTGATGGAACTGTCGGCCGATTCTTATTGAACAGTTTTAAACTTTTGTGGATCAAATCGGTTCATAAATGTGAAAGTTATTAAGGTTCTACCAAAGCATACTCTCTGTGGCCACCTTAGTATTGATTAAGGCAGAAAACTTTGAACAATTAAATTTTTTCCTTCTGCTTGAATTTTATAATTTTTAATGCATATATATGTTTTGGCCGAGTATTTAAAATGGTCATATGTCTGAGTCACGTTCGGTTCCCGAGATAATAGCTTGATTAGTTTAAAACTGCAAAACCAATTAGTGGTAATGACATGTTTTCTAATGAACATTTGGTGAACTTGTTTACATAATATTTTCGCTGATTTTTTGTACTATTTTTTGATATATTTGTTTTGTTGCGGCCCTGGTTGTTTGTGCACATTTTCAACTGGGTTTTCTCATTGATTGTTTTAATTGTATTTTTGTCGCGCCATTTTGCTTCTCCAGACCTATAAAAAAGAAAATATATATATATATATGTAGGTGTATATATGTTGATGTTTCGATATACTTATCCTAATACTTAGAACAGGAAGTGATAGACTGGCATATTATATATACCTTCATATCTCGGAGCTAAAAAATAGTATAACGGTTTTTTGTGAACGTCTTTTGAGCTGTCAGATACAAAACCTCATAAATAGTGCGCTACATTTTCAGTACCTTTGTGTGTGCTTTCCCAACTGTCAAACTCAGAAGTCGTAAACAGTAAACGTCTTTCCAGCTGTCCAGATGTCCTTCCAGCTCCGTTATATACATAACCACCTGCCTCATAGATGTGCTGTATATATTTTTATATTTATTTATTCAAGTGTGTATATATTGTGAATTTTTCCATTTAGTGTTGGAAGTTGATTGGTCTTACCTAATTCTATAGTGATTGAGTATTGATTGATTTTTGGGAGACTTGATTTCTATTTATAGCATATTTTCTCGGAAGGGGGGGAAAAAAATAATAATAATATCGGAAGGTAAATATACTGCTAATTGTCATTGATTAGTTATGTGAAATTTGGTACCCTAATTGCTTCTACTACTTGTGAACTGCACAAATCATAACGTTTTGCCTCACGAATTCATAAACACCAAACTCGATATTGTTCGACCGTTTTTGCTGGCAATTGGAGCGCTAATTTGTTCACCTGATCAAAATTCAATCTTGTAACTTGTAACCTTGTTTTTATATTCTATTGGTGTATATCTTCTTGCACTTGAGTTTTGCGTGAAATCGCATAAATGTTTTCGTCTAAAATCCGCTAATTGGATTTGCTAATCGGTAAGTGATTGGGGATTTTTAACTCCAGAAATTACTTTCCGATTCGAGTCAAATTTGGTGTTGTTGTGTTTTTTTTTTTTTTTTTTTTGTTTTTTTTTTTTTTTTTAAATAACAGTTGGCCGTTCTTGTGATATGCATTTGGAATTTCTGTGATTTTTTTTTTTTTTTAGGTATTTTTTGGCAACATTTTGCATCTTTTCACTTTTTGCTTTTTTGTATTTTTTTTTTTTTTTTACTATGATACATATATATGGACATATTTTCTCTCGTGGTACATTTTACATTGTTGCACTAATTCGCTTAAGTTTGGAAATTTCTCTGCAACCTCTAACAATATACGATATTCAGTGCTAATTTGGTGTTTCTTGCAAATATTTCCATTGAACTTTTTCATGATGGATGACAATACTCCAAAGACGTCCTCGCGATTCCAGAAATTGGAGAACACAGTGCATCAAATGAAAACTCGACTAAAATATAGACTGAGAAACTACCTCAAGTCAAGGGTGCTTAATGACTCACTCAAGATATTCAGCCGGGTTCATCAGAACTTAACAGAGGATGAGGATGACACAATAGACATCACCAAATCATCTTTTGACTCCACCAAATCGAGTATGTTGGACAATTCAGACCCTTCGACTGATGCTGACATCAGTTTCACATCGATGAATCCACGACAAAAACTTCTTGTATCAACAGATGAGGTATGCAGGACGGATAAAATCAAGTCTCCTCAACTTGAGATTGGTCTACCAATATCAGAAGAACCAACCGTTAGCGCTGAGGATGGAGAAGCTGGTACATCAGAAGTCCAGGAGATCATCCATGACACGTTATCCCAACTCTCGGCTAAGACAACGGACACAACGACAGAGTCCCTGAAACAATGCAACATCCTTGAGGGAATTAAACAGGACGGAAGACCCAACAATATGGCCACGGAATCTTCAAACACCCTAGAATCAGTATCATCCAATATCTCTAGGTCCAAGTTCTTCTTGGTATCACCAATGGGCAATTCAACCCCCCTGACTACAATAATGGATTCCCAGGATAATGATGACTTGACCGCAAAAGACCAGAACACCATGGAAAATACTTTTACGAGACAAAATTTTGGAAACTCAGTTAATGAGTTTCTTTCACGTAATAGCAACATCTGCAGGCAATCTCAAGAGAAGGATGCACCGAATCCTGTAGATTCACCAAATACTTCCTCGAAAAGAAACAAAAAAGGGCAGAAAAAGACGAGGAAATCAAAAAATAAGGTAGATAAATTCCTCGACATCCCGTACTCAACGACGAACAAAGAACATCTTGATGGCAATAGTACCAAAGGAGCAAAAACTACTCAACTGGATAAGAACAGTCAACTGGAAATAACAGGAATCCCTGGAGAGTTGAATCCTGCGGTTGTACCGGAAAAATTGATCCTTCCTGACGATGGTGCGTCAGCAACAATAGAAAGATCGTTAATCTCCAATGAACGATCAATTATTCGAAATGAAATCCTAGAAGAAAGTGTGAACTTAACTCCAATACAAAATAATTCCTGTAATTACAGCAATAAAAATTGTGGACATAACTACTCTTCAAGCAGTCCCGCACTGGATGCACAACGAGTTTTAAAGAATACAGAACAAATTGCATCAACATCCAAGAATACGAATATAATAGATATTTTCTCACCAAGGAAATTTATAAATGGTGTCTTCAACATCCAGGATATTTTCCAAGAGCTAACACAAATAATTAGATATTCCACAGGAGAGGGAAAAAATTTTAAATTCGGAATACCTACGCTCCAAAGAAAAAAGGCCGAAAAACTCCTGGAAATTATCAACATATGGGCAATCGGCACCCACAATGAGGAAGTAGAAGATAATAGTATATCGACACAGGATATTGTCGAAACTTCAGTTCAAGAAAGATCTCAACATAAAGACATTCAACTTGAACGAAATGGAAACAAAAAGAGTTTTCAAAAAACAGATAAATCCACTCAGACTGGAGAAGTAATAGAGCGGACCCTACAAGATATCCTGGAAGAACAAAGAATTTTCGAAGAACCTCTTCCTCAACGGTCTTTTCAACAGAGGAGTAATCGAATGGGAAATAATTCTGAAAAAAGTAAAAGAAGCAGCCAGAGTAACCGTCTCAAAGAAATTGTACATCGACAACTAGGGAACACCAATCAAGAATTCATAATCCCACCACCACATGAATTCTCATCCGAATCTGATCCTCTAACTAACTCGGACGAAGTTTATGCTGATCAAGATCCAACGGGAGAAATTCAACAACGAGAAATTATTCAGGATAAACAGAGACCTTCTATTCAGGAAAAAATGTTCCATATGGCTGGATATGACCAAACCACCCACAACTATGAGGGGACCGCAACAGAAGAAGGTTGGACAGTGGTCCAACGCAACAAGAAGAATAACAAATATTTTAACTGGAGACAACTTCAATCGCATCGAAAACAAAGGATGCAAATGGAGAATAATCAGCGATTAACAGACAGAAAATCCTATGCCCTCAAACAAACTGGAAAAAATTGGAAGAATAATTCAACACCGAGGGCTAGAACTTTTTCCCAACGTAAGAAGGAGCTGGTCCAATATAAAACTACACGTAGGAATGAACAACAGAATAAAAGCTCTTCCCCTCTAAGAAGGTGCACCTTCAATACTTCTTCAACAAGACCACAGTACCCGGCAGTAGGTTCAACTCAACATCGTAATTCAGGCAAAGTCAACACTGGAAATATTGAAATAATCTCAAATAAGATGAAAAAAGTCAGATTCTCAGATCCGCTGACCTCCTTTGCCGAAGTCGTCAGGAATGGTGAAATGGTGCAAGAGACATCCGGAAGGATCTTATCACAGAACTGGCATATTCATACTTGGTTCTTCTCTCCAACCAAGGGGAACAACAGAGTAATTTACGACGATCTTCTTTCACAAATACATTACTCTAATATTATCAAAGCTGACGCAAAGCAACATATCACGGCCAAACTTACAAGCAAGGGTATTTCAATCTCCGGGAAATCTTCAACCATCAGGTCTCAAGTTATCAAGGAAATACACAACAACTTCAAACTTAAATTCAACATCTTCATTGCTTAATTTCAATACCCAATACCTTGTTTTCTTTCATGGCACCTAATCTAAAACTTCTACAATTTAACAGTAATAGATGCAGGAACGCAATGGCGCTTCTCCCACTGAGAGCAACTAAACACTCGTGGGATATTTTGCTGCTTCAAGAACCTCTTTTCGGCAATGGAAGACTTCGTGAACTCCCAACCAGCTGGCCTCGGTGGATGTCAAAGAATAATAAAGCTGCAATTGTCATTGCCAATAAAAAAATAATTGGAGCAACATTCGCGATAATGACAAATTGCGTAGCCATCAGAATTTCTACCGACAGAGGTGAGATTATACTAGTCTCAGCCTATTCGTCTCCGTACTCGAAAATCGAATTAACCATTCAAGAACTTAACCTGATCTATAGCAAGGCCGGAGATCTCCCAGTTCTCATTTCTGCTGATATGAATGCACACCACAGCAGCTGGGGTTATAAAGACACAAACACTAGGGGCTGGATGCTCTTGGATTTTTCTAGAGCTAATCATTTAATTTTTCATAATGATGGCACAACAACTTATGACCACTATGGTGCTACTGGTGCCCCCGATGTGACGTTGTCTAACTGTGTTCCCCCATTGGACCATATAACCTGGAAGGCAAGAAACGAGGACGTCGCACATAGTCCTCATTGCTACATTGAGATCACCGTCCAAGATCATCCTGTTCTTTGCAGCACAATTAAATACTCCAACTCTAAAAGAAGAATACACAAATTCTTAAAAATGCTTGAAGATAATATGCAAGTTCACCTACAGGAAATAAAATCTATTTCCTCGGTTCAACAGCTTGAAGAACATACTAATAATCTTTTTGAATCTATAGAAAATAAAGGTCACACGTACCTGTTGGTCTCTAAGCAAAAGAAGCACTACTTCGACGATTGGTGGACGAAGGAATTGGAGATGGCGAGGAGGAAATCCAGGGCAAGCAAACGAAAATATTTAGCTGCCAATACTAATAACAAGGAGACTTTGCGAGTTATCTTCCACCGTAACAGAGCCACATATTCTCGACTTATCCGTCAAACAAAGCGGAAATCGTGGAGGGAAATTTGTAGCGCAGCCACAGACCCATATGGCACTTTTTACAAAGCAACGGTTAAACAGTCGTCACTCTCACCCCAAATTTTCTTCCAGAAAAATATTGAAGGAAACATTTCAGTCAAGGAACAAGCCAAGCGCCAACTCGAAGAATTCTTCCCATCAAATTCTGATTCTTCTCCTGTACAGGTCTGCGCCGCGTCATCATCTCTATGCCCAGACAACAAAAAGATCAAATTTTCGGAATTGTGGCATATCGCCTCGCATCTAAATAAGAAAAAGGCCCCAGGAATTGATGCCATCAACAATGTGGTCATGCAAGCACTCCTGAAAAAATTTCCTGATGTCTTTCTTTCTCTCTTCAATAAATGCCTGGATCTCGGCCACTTTCCTCTTCATTTCAAAATAAGTAACGTCTTATTCTTTTTGAAAAAGGATAGAGACCCTACGAAAACCAAATCCTTCAGACCAATCCACCTTCTGTCCACTTTTGGAAAGCTGTTGGAGAAAGTCGTATGCCAAAGAGTCTCCTACGTTCTGGATAAACACGATGTTTTCAGCCCTCTACAGTATGGTTTTCGCCACGGGAAATCTGCTGAACATGCGCTACTGGCAATCACCAACGAAATACAGAGACAGAAAAAGAAAAAACATAATGTCATTATTATCACAATTGACATCCAGGGTGCATTCGACAACATCAATCACGATATTCTTGTTTCTAAATTAATGAACTTGCCAATCCCTTCAAATCTTGTTAGATTTCTTTTCAGCCTTCTACAAGAAAGGATGGTCCAAATGAACACTTCTCAAGGACCGGTTCGCCATAAGATGACAAGGGGATGTCCTCAGGGCTCTTGCTCAGGTCCCCTTCTTTGGAATCTGTTCATAAATGACATTCTTTCCATCTCCTGGCCTAATAATGTTCGGGTCCAGGCCTACGCTGACGACATCACAGTTATGGTCTCGGGACCGACAGTGGAAAGGACGGGTAACTTAGCATCCTCGATCCTCAACACAATAAATCATTGGCTTGGGGAACATAAGCTGGAGATGGCAATGGAGAAAACTAGATTCATGTGGATCTCCCCGAAACGACCTCCGTCCATTCGACTTGGCGAACAATTCATCAAGAGATTTTCAAACATCAAGATTCTTGGAGTCGTTTTTGATGACAAATGTAATTGGTACGAACACATATCGAAAATCTCATTAAGGATCAATGCACTTCTCCCTCGATTCTGGTGCTCCACTGGCAAGAACTGGGGCATCAGTGTTAGAATGCGCAGAATATTATATTTAACTGTCGCACAGCGGATAATAGCATATGGTGCCACTGCATGGGGAGGTAAACTTACGGAGGAGCAAGGTAGAAGACTTGATTCCATCCAGAGAGGTTGCCTATTATATATTCTGAAAGCATACTCCACCTCACCCACAAATGCATTACAGGTTCTAGCCGGCTTACCCCCACTGCGCTTGGTCATTGGTTTTGAAGCTAAAAAGGGTTTACTACTCAGAAACAAACAAAATATCGAGCTTCAGGATGGCACCAACATCAGTTCTTCCCAGCTCCAGACCAAGACAACAGGTTGGACTCATCACCCAGCGGATTATCCACAAGAAGAACAGATCTCCACTGCACCTGCAAAAATAGGGCAGGAGAATACCGACCTTAACATCTTCACGGACGGTTCAAAATCAGAAAACGGCGTGGCTGCAGCCTTCATCATACTTAAAGGAGGTATGGAAATCTACAAATGGTCATGTAAATTAAATGACTCAAATACTGTGTTCCAATCGGAGCTTTTTGCAATTCATATGGCCGTCCAAAAGGCTCTAGAATGTAAAAAACCAGTGAGTATATACACTGACTCTCTGTCATCCATATTTGCCATCAAAGACCCATTATCTCAACATCGTATGGCCCGACAAATCCGTGAAGTTCTATGTGACAATCCACATATTAAAATTGCTTGGGTGAAAGCCCATGAGGGCACATATGGTAATGAACGGGCCGATCAACTGGCCAAATCAGCGACGACCAGAGCTTCACCAGATTTCACGATATTTCTCCCCGTGTCATGGGCAACCAACATTCTTCATGAAGAAATGATGACCAAATGGCAGCATCGATGGTCTAACGAGAGAAAGACTGGTCGCAAAATTTTCGCTCTGCTCCCCACCGTTAACTGCAAGCTTAGGAAATGGACTAGGGAAATGATCCTCTTCTTTTCCGAACACGGTCCATTTCCCGCCTACCTTGCCAGGTTCCACAAGAGAACAGAAAAGTGCAAATGCGGGGAGGAGGGCACATCGTACCATTACGCGACCACTTGCCCTTTGACCGCGAATCTACACATCCGGGTCCAGGCAAATGATGTTCAATCGTGGATGACTTCAGTGCTCAATACCTCTGGTCTCCACGATCAAATTAAAATGCTCATCAATCAACTTGAAAATAATCAAGACTCTTTCATCCATCCTAGACCAGTGACTGGTATTGTAGAGGGTCATGATGTAGGTGATTCTTGCTCAGACTCAGATTACGAACCATAAACTTTTCATTCTTTCATCGAACAACGAGGTTTCACATGAATTCCCATTGTCAACTCTTAGTGAAATTAGAACAATGATGTTCTTCAGATTTCCGTTGCCTTTCTTATACTTTTTCACATATTCATGTATCTTTTCTATGTATGTTTGTATGTATCTATGTATCTTTTCTTGTAATCTTTTCTATGTATTTGCATTTACTCACATGTATCCATATATATATTTGTAAGCTCTACGATCTACTGTAGTGAACCATGAATTACCACAACGCTGGTTTTGTTCTGGAATGCATTTTGGACTGTGATGTTTTGTGAGACTATTTTGTGTCTAGTCTCTCGAATTCCCACTGCTCTGTAATCCTGGATATTCATCGGATGGACTGTGATGTTTCATGGGAATATTTTTCACCATATCACTGTATATATATATATATATATTTTTTTTTTTTTTTTTATTTATTTTTTTTTTTTTTTCTCTTCTGTCCCGCTCATTTAACAGAACTGCGATGTTTGTCATGTTCTTTCCTGACAATTTCCACTTGATGTTAAGCACTTGCTGTCATTTTTGTTCAGTGCTTCCATGTGCCATGTATGCATGTTTTCTTTCAGGTGGCAAAGAAGCTGAAGCGAGTGATTGGTAACCGAGATCCCAAGGGTCCATCTGCGGATGGATTGGTGGGGACGGAGTGCGGTGTTGGCATGGACGGGCGCGGGCTGCCGGAGGGGGACGGACGTTTGGTTCCGTTCTGTTGCTCCTTTGGGCGATGAGTGGCGGACGGGGGTGTTCCCTCGTGGACTGGGGGAGCCGAGTGCCTCGGAATGTTTTTGCTGGGTCGGAGATCTGGCGGGCGGTCCACCTGTACTCCTTCTTGACCATCGGAGGTTTCCGGGAGCTTCCCAGAGTGTGGCTGCTTGGGATGGAGTGGGGTCCCGGCGGGACGGACCCGGTGGCTTGCGAGTCGGGGGATGTTCGCCGGGCCCGGATGTCAGGAGAGTTCTTCCAGCATGGCCCAGCCGCAAGGTAATCCGCTTATATCCCGCAAGGGACAGAGCGGGGGCCATGTTTGGTGTTATATATTAAGTATGGACTTGATAAATTTCTTCACAAAATTTTAGTTTTTCAATATTTTCTCAAGATTATTTAACTAACACACTCATCTGCATGGAGTGCAGTGCGAATTCAGTGGCGTGTAAAGGTCACTTTCAGTGGACGACGTCAGACGTCCTTAGTCGTAGAACTTAATGTCGGCTATTACCGCTCGCTTTGCTTGCCGAATGTTGTCCCTTCCAGTGCTTGACCGGCCTCACTATCGGTTATTGTTGCCGCTGTGCGGTCGTGTGGTGATAGTAACGGATGCGCATTGCAAGGTTCGAATCCACCGGCGGCGGCGATATAGTTGTTGGTCGGCTGAAGTTGATTTTCTGTGGTGATCAACTTTGAGATGCCAATGCGAGCCGATCTCTCCGTTAAAATGTCTCGCCACTGGGAGCAAAAGATCTACAACGGTACAAATATTCAATAATTACAATCGACTTATTATTTGAAAAGTAGATGGCAGGATACTAAAAATTCACACACAGTACGCTACGTACGCACTCAGACTATCACATATGCACACTTCCGTCACAACTCATCCGTAGCAAATTCTCCATGGCAATAGACTGCAGTTGTGCTCGGTTTCAAAGAAAGAAAGCAGTTATATTGTTCTTCAACTGACCATTTTTTTTATCATTTTTGTCGCACCACAGTCATTTTCTGCACACGAGGGCTAATTAGACCGGGACCTACAATTTATTGCCGATTCCGAACGGCAGGCTTGTTTTTTATACTCATCGAGAGGTTGGTGCGCTAACCCCTAGATGGGGACTCCCTGCGGTAGCAATTTTTTGCTGCGGTCAAGTCGCCGTTTTTTTGTTGTACCCTGTGTCAGGAAAGTCTTCTGACAAGGACGAACCCGGTATCGAGCTCGCGACACCTCTAAACACCCTTTGGTACTTTAGGAGAGCATCGTATCGACCGGGCTACCGCGAACTTCTTCAACTGACCTTATAGGCCTATTGAGAAGTTACTTTATTTGGAATCGCTATTGCCTGTTATAATAACAAAAATAGAACAACGGAAAGGGCGAATGTCCCGAAAATACGAAATTTCCTATGCATTTAGACACACCACGGGGGCCGTCTTCAGAAGAAAAATATAACCACTATCACGTTGACCGGGGATCTCACTTGGGTTGGTTACCAAATACCAACTCTGACCACGATATCTGACTTGAACAGATGTATTTGTTCAGCTGCGCAACCGAGAGATAAGATTTGGTAGCCAACCCAAGTGAGATCCCCGGTCAACGTGATAGCAGTTTCTGATCAGTCAAGATGATGTTCAATCGGAAATATTTTTTTGCACTACATCAATCATTTTGTCTATACGCGTGTCTACAGAAAATTTTGTTGATGTTATTTGAATCTTGTAGGAGATCATCCCGGAGCCGAAGTTGTTGATAGACAGCATAAGCCGCCACGACATCGTGCAGGGAGTTCTCGCCGACTGCTGGTTCCTGTCATCGTGCGCGGCCGTTGCTCAGAGGCCAGATCTTATGAGAAGAGTTCAGTAATATTAAATAATACTCTCGTATGTTTTTAAAGCACAGTTTTCATCTCGAGTTTTTGCCGACATCAATTTACCGCCGTATTTCCGCAATGCAGTGGTATCATTATTGAGCTTAGAGTTGATGGTGTCGTGTAGTTCACTGTGCACGAGTTTGAAATTGTTTATTATCTTTTGTCACACAGGTAATAGCTCCATGCCAGCCCTTATACGGAACGGGCTACAGAGGCATCATACGCTTCCGTTTCTGGAGATTCGGCAAGTGGATAAGCGTCTACGTAGACGATCTATTGCCAACGAGAGACGGGGAACTGGTGTTTTCAAGGTGCTCGGACAGACGGGAATTTTGGGTCGCACTTCTTGAGAAAGCTTATGCCAAGTGCGTCCATTTTTATGATCCAAAATGTTAATAACATCAGTTTTCAGTTAGATTAGTATAGGGCCGCAACTAGGTGGGAGAGGGTAGGTGGGTTTGATGGGCAGGGCCAGGGGGGGGGGGGAAGAGTTTTATCATCTAACAAGTGATGTGCAAATTACGGCCCGTGGGCCACATGCAGGTAGTCAAGGAGTTCCATCAGACCCGCCAAACGTGTACCGGTAGAAAAGTATCAGTACACACAACACAATAAATATCTGGGCTGACCATGTTGCCTTCATAAAAATACAGGAATAAATCCATACGGGATATCACAAATTATCGCCAAAAAAATTGTCAAATACAAGTTAAGTTGCTAATTACAGGCATAAAAATTGTCAAAGGCAAGTAAAGTTGCCAACTATCGCTGAAATTGCTGAAAAATCGCTAATGGCAGGAAGTAAGGTGCTTCCACAACACGCAATGGGTGAAAATTTGTAGTTCTCCGAACAAAACGTGAATGTTTGACAAATGTGTGAGATGAATATGTTATATGATATGATAACAATGACTAAGTCGTGGAAAAAACTCGTAATTCTTGATTTCAAAAGTTCAATTAACCCTCATTGAAAATAAGAGAGAAACGAAAAATTTTCTAAAGAGGTTGGAACATCCAAAATTACGGAAACGCTCCGTAAAATACGGGACATATGGTCATACTATACATACGAGTTTCTGGTCCGCGAGAGACAGAAATATCGCATATCTCGCCCATGGACTGAGAAGTTTGGGCACCACTGATCTAACCTCTCCTTTAATATCATAAGGGGGCGCCAAAATGCGTTCTTACCCTCAACTAAACTAATCACCTAGTTGCGGTTCTGGCATTTATTTTCTCGGAACGGTTCTTTGCTGAATATTAACACAGATAAGTGTTTTTTTTTCAGGCTGCACGGATCGTATGAGGCTCTGGAAGGTGGCCAGGCGATGGATGCATTAGTCGACTTGACCAGTGGGCTGTCGGAACGCTACGATTTGGAGTCGGCGCCCCTCAACCTTTACCAATTTCTGGTTCAAGCTTCCAATGGTGGTGCTTTCATCACCTGTTCCAGAAAAGTAAGCAGTCCCGTTCGCAAATGGTTTCAAAGTACATATCAACTCAAAAAAGTTTCTTGCGGAGAATATTTCTAACTACAGGCTGGGCAAAAAGTCCGTAGAAACGTAAAAAATTGATAAAAACCGGAAAAATAATCGAAATAAAAAACGGTTTACGCAGGGTTAGCATCGCTATGTCACGGGAAATTTTTTGACTGGAAAAAATAACTAAAAAAAGCAGCCGATAGGTGCGCTAGTACGAGCGACTTCGGTGGAAATATGCTAATGAGACGGTTATAAGAACTTGCGCTATTAATCCGAACCTTCTGCACCCTGCCGTTGTTGGATTTGTGACTCGCCTGCAATGTGTTGTCCCATGTTGTGCGTGCAACATGATGGTGGTGGTCATGTGGAACACATACTGCAGTAATAAACGATTTGGGGGCATTCTGTTCGTTAATTTGCGTGTCTTTTCTGTGGCTTGTGTACGTCAGCGCCACCTGTCGGCGGTTTTTAGTTACCTTTTCCTGTCAAAAAAATTTCTGTCACCTAGCGATGCTAACCCTGCAAACCATGTTTTATTTCGGTTATTTTTCCGGTTTTTATTCCTTTTTCAAGTTTCTACGGACTTTTTGCCCACCTTGTATGTCTTAACGCCGAATTCTTTTAACTAATACAGTCGACGCTGCTTATTGTTAGCCCGTTCGGGTTTGAGACCGTTCTCGTAAGTACGTAAGCGAAATACCGTTCCCTGATTTCAATTGCGTTGTGTTGTGTTTATAAAGTATATAACCCAGGCAAAGTTTACACAAAGTAGTCATACACGAGATGCTGGAAGTTAATTAGTTTATTTACACTGTAGTTAATTGAATTAATGCAAATTGTATTTCTCATGTCATCATCCTTATTAAAAATATTAATACATATTCCATTCAAAGATACTTAACAAAATCTTCGGTTGGCCCCCCAAAACAATTAAGCTCTTGGCCCTGAACATTATATGACCCGTGATTTTCCATTACATCTCAGTTCGCACCCAAAACAATTAATTACTAGTACCTACACTATACGTCACATATGGGAGAGAGAATATAATCCATGCATCACTCACCAAGTTGCAGAGAGAGACCCTTCTCCAGTCTTTAGCTTTAGCCCCTTAGACACTCATCGCAGCCAAGAAACCGATTCCTCTGATCACAACTCTCGTCTTCACAAATCATCTCTTTTTCAGTCTAGTTTCGTTACTGCATTGCTCTCTAACTCTCCAATTCTCAATTCTCCAGATTTTCTCCTCCCTTTAAGATTTCATTTCGGACGTCCCCCGTCCCTTGGAAAACTCCACCCATTTAATTTGATTTGATATTTACCCATCATCTCTAAGTTTCTATTCGTTTCTTGAAGGTTTATTCATAAGATTGGCCACTGCCGATCCATCCCTAATTTCTTTGTCCAAGCGACTCTCCCTTCAGGACCCCGAGAACCCCAACGGCCATGGCCTAACCTTTAACCTACATCGAAGCTTCCCATGACTAACACTCGGCATTTCAGATCCTCTGTTATACTTTAATTGCACCCCCTAAATAAAGGGATTCTATTTCTACTTAAATGGCCGTCATCTATTCTCAATCTTGAAATTTGTCTATTCATTAGTTGGTCCCCTTTATTTTCTTCGATTCCCCGCTTTTTCTCCAAGAAAACACTCCTCGGACGATCCCTTTTGCCTAGGGCACCCCTGAAGTACAACCGACCGATGCTTTGTGACGGTAACTAAAAGATTCCCTAATGAATGGCTATTGCCCCATCTACTTACATCGGCCTGTGATTGTATTTCTTTTAATTGGGACTATGTTCCCACCGCTTGGACAAAGCTTCTTCCATCCACACGACGCCACTTACTTTAAACCCTCAAGAAACATGTCTACCATCCATAAGCAACCATTCTTATTTACGTTCCTATTATTCCATTATTTGTTTGCTGTACATATAGTATATCGGTTACTGTCGCCTGCTATCGGCGCCTGACCTACAGTTCTAAATAGCTAAATCCAAAAATCAAATTAAAATACTCCAAACTATCAATTTAAATATATCTGAAAATAATAATTTTAAATATTCCCTCTATTCTCTATTTCTATTTTAACTAGAACAAGCTAGTTAACATTATTAAAATCACGGATAATGTTACTGTTCGGGTATTGTTATCACTTTTTCGAAGAATGGAACGGACCGATATCATAACATTCATTTTCATAAAAAAAATTCATTTATAGTTTTGTCGGGACTTCGGATAATGTTATAAATTTCATTTTTCCAACGAAAGTGTTTTTTGCATATTTTTAAGCTAAGGTTTAACCAAACTTAAGTTTTTTTCTTATTAGTTATCGGTATCAAGCTGCAAGATAAGAGAGATATGTAAGAGGCTAGAAAATGTTCTCGTCCCACGCTTGTTGATAAACATTTCTGTACATCCATGTACGAGTGGAGCTGCTTTTGCAGTTTCCTTCCTATAGTGAAGGAAAAAAGTTTTTGATCAGTTTCTTTCAGTTGACCAGATTCAAATTTCTTTTTTCGAGAGACTTTCCCAAGGGTTAATAAAACGTTGTGTACATTAAAACAATATATCATAATTCGTGTTATACATTAGACTAGTGATGGGTAAACTCTGCCCACCGAAAGGTTCCATCGGACTCGACAAAGGTGTTCCGATAGAAAAGTGTCAATACGCACAGTACAATAAATATCTAGGCTGATCATATTTCCTTCATAAAAATACGGGTAAGAAAAATCTATATTCATATGGGATATCACAAATTATCGCCAAAAAAATTGTCAAATGTTAAGTTAAGCTGCTAATTATAGCCAAAAAAAATTGTGAATGGCAAGTAAAGCTACCAACTACCGCTAAAATTGCTGAAAAATCACCAATGGCGGGAAGTAGGAGCTTCCACAAGACACAATGGGTGAAAATTTATGTAATTCACCAAACAAAACGTATGTGTTTGGCAAATACGTCAGACGAATATGTTTATATGACTAAAATTAATTATGATATAAATTATATTATATGATAATTATGACTAAGTAATGAAAACAAAAAAATTTAAATTCTTTAATTTCTAAAGTTCAAGTAAGTTTTATTGAAAATATGAGAAAAAAACGCGGGAAATTTTACAAAAATATTGGAACTGCAAAATTATTACGGAAAATGTCACGTAAAACACACGTCACACATATGGTCACACTATGCACACAAGTTCCTTGCCTGCGAACAACAGAAATACAGCTCCGCGGACTGAAAAGTTAGCGCACCACTGGGTTAGTGGAACAACCTTCACTCATTTTATTATTCCATGTGAAAATCTGTATTGAGGGAGTGCGAACGGCTCATTAAATGTCAAAATGTGGTCAGCGATGCTAATAAAAATTCATCCGGCCGAAAGTTACGGCAAGAGGAAGTTTTCTTTCTGTCGGTGCCACCCTCTTACACAACTCTCTCGTAACGTACATTCAATAAATAATCGAACTTCGAAACGCACATCAGCGAAAAAAATGTTATATATAATTTGTTCTTGGTCTTTACAGGGTGACTGGCAAATGGCCAACGCCGCTGACCCGAACGGATTGGTGTCCGGCCACGCCTACACAGTTACAGCAGTTGCGAGGGTGAGTTGTTCCAGCTCCTTGAATACATTAAATTTTCATTGCTTTTATGTAGAAAAGGATTTCTATTCGCTCTTATTGCGCCTAATTGTGCGCAAAACAATGCAATGCAAATCGGATGTTGTAGTATGTTCGCATTACAAGATCTTATTGGAAAAACACCGCTTTTCAATACGATTACGGATGAACGAAATCTAATGCACAAGATTGTATGGGCGGCTTTGTGTTGAAGCTCTATGTACATGATGCGCGGGTGGCTCTCCACCTTTTTTGACTCGCGGAGCCCTTTTAAGTAAAAATATTCTATGACGGAGCTCCGTAGGCCTATTTTTTAATTATTCATCAAAGTTAATGATTTATTTCTATTATTTAAAAATAGTTATAATTATTATTTTTTAAATTTAGTTTTTTTTAATTTCCTCGAGTGGGCACGGAGACCCAAGGGCTCCGCGGAGCACCGGTGATGTACAGGGTAGGGCAGGCCAATCTCCCGAAATGTATTTATGGGGCTTTTTCAGGGCCTAGTGACCCTCTGTCATGTTGGCTGATGTGCTTAAACATTTTGTGCTGCATTCAGCCTTCCATTTAGCAACTACACAACGAAAATTTTGGGTGTCAATACCAATTTTTTTGCCGCCATGGCGACCTGGGATTTTTGTCCAGCCCTGCCCTAGCGAGTGTGTGAGCATGGGAGCGACCAAAAGATTGACCTAGAAAACGAGGAACATATCTCTCTGAGTGAAAAAAAGTGTGACCTAGAGCATGTGCATGCATGAATGTTAAATAAACGAGTGATCTAGAGCTTGTGAATTATAAACAAAATTACCCATGGAGTAAGGGACCAGGTCACTGAGTGATCTAGTCTAGAGTATGATGGAGCATGACTAAAAGAGGTTTCTTGGTACTTTCTAGGTCACTCCCCCTCCTCAAACATTCTCTAGGTTTTTTTCTCTCTTTCGGTTACTGACATATCTACTACTTTACCGCACACCAACGCTGGTCATATAGCGCCATGCGTCAATTTCCAACCAGTGGAATTGGGTGGGAAATGAAGGCTCCATATATCCATCGGTGGCCGCCCCAGGTTCGGTACGTTATAACTTGCTTCTGACGTTCAATGCCCGGATTCGAACCCATGAACCTTGATGGTAACCTTCATAGCGGAAGACGAGCATCTTACCACTGCGCCACTCGTGCGCTCACTACCAACATTCCTGCACACTTCATTGATAGCTCTTTTGGCTGTTCACCAACCTGTTCCTTCACACTCTAGGTCACTCGCATGCTCGCAAACTATCCTTGTCCTTCTTTTGGCCACTCACTGATCTGGTCGCTCACTATGGCCACTCTTTTGATCACTCCCATGCAAGACCAGTCCTGGAAATTCTGTCTCCTGAGACGAACAATATTTGCCACCCTTTAGATAAGCCTATCTGAAAAGAGTTTTCTTTCTTCATCTCTATTACCTTGATACAGTAGTTCCCAAAGTGTTGGTCACGACCCCTTTGGGGGGGGGGCGTGTGTAACGATGATGATTTAAGATGTCACGAGAAAATTTCCTAAATGGAAAAAAAACCCGTTCAGATGGAGTAAATATATAACAAATCAATATTCTTCTTTGAAGGGTGGTCCCATAGTGGGCGCACTTGTTTACATCTTTTCCTATGGGTTTTGGAAAAATGTCTGCCTTTCAAAGGATTAGTTGAGCTTTTAGCACATATATATTTAGCACATTAAAATTTATTGAAAATAATTTCAAGAAAAATTTTATTCAATCAAGTATCACAAAGTTTTTGCTCATTTTTAGGAAAAAACATGCAAATTGAAAAATTAATACATTTATTCTGAATCCAAAGACAAAATGCACACATTTATTGAAAATCCAAGAAACGCTCTCCTCATTCCTTAGTTTTTAAAATCGTGATTCTCCACGTTATGTTGCTTACATGTTGTTAGGTTGCGTTAACACATAAAGAGAAGTTTTTCCTACCTTTTTAATTATACGTTGTAGCGAAATATTCTAGCGAAGCAACAGCCCTGAGTTCATATGTTTGGGACCAGAGGAGTAGTTAACAGGAGAGAAGGCTCGTGCCCTCCACAAGACGATCAAAAATTAAATGTTTCCAAATATTTGAGTAAAAAATTAAAATATCGAAAAAAAAAACACATTTGTACCGTATACTGCTATTTTTATCGATTTCTGTTAATTTAAGATGCTTTTTGAAGGTTAGTAGCTCAAAATTTCTCTGGGAGAGATTCCTTGTGCTCACCGATCCCAATGTACCCACTCCCGGAGGTCAATCTTGCGTACGCCAATGCTCGTGACCAGGGCGTGGGTATTGCAATGTGGTAGGTCTTCTCATGGTAACCTGATAGGTAACGCAAATTCTACTACACGTCATTCTACCGCTTGATCATTGTTTGGCGCAGCATAACCTTGATGGTCCTTGCATCTAAAAGAAACAGACGCCAATCCAATCCGAAGACGCATATGCATCCTCGAATGAATGATAGAACATATCGCAGCAAATCCATCGGAAAAAATCAGCAAATCGTTTTCCTAAAACACCATATTACTTCTTAAAGTTTATCCCGTGAATTTAGAATCACCCTGTATTTTACGTGTGAGAAAGATGAATTAGAATGACTTACGCCACCTATCAAATAGAAGTGTTACAATTCTTCGACTGAAATTAGTAACTGGATTTTGATTAACCTGCCGTATAAAATGACATGATATTAGTTAATATTTTATAAGCAACAATATTAGCTAAATTTTCAAGTTTGCCTTGAAATTTTAACAATTGTTATTTGTCAGCGTTAAAATAATATCAATAACAACGTTAAACTTGCAAAGTGTGTAACTATCGTAGGCTTTCTGTAAGTACAATCAAAAACAATATTAAAGCCAAAGGTGGCTACAGTTCGTGAGTTTTATTAACGTTGTTTTACCGCCGACAAATAACAACTGTTAAAATTTCGAGCCAAACTTGATAATTTAACTAATATTATTGCTTATAAAATATTAACTAATATCACGTCATATTGCTTTCTTTCACACGGCACATTAATCAAAATCCGGTTACTAATTTCAATCGAAGAATTGTAACAGTTTTATTTGATAGGTAGCGGAAGGGGATTCTAGTTCATTGATGCGTTTCTCACATGTAAATATAATACCGCACTGTATAATTGTTTTGAATATTTTCTGGAAGGCACAGTTTTGCTGATGAAATTTTATTTTTACCCGTTTATTGGTTACGGATAAAAGTGCCTAAGAAAGGCATCATTTTTTCATGGTAAATAAATGGTGTTTTCATGGTGTTTTCTCATGGCAAAATATTGCCGTTTAGAGTATGAGAATGCTTCCATGTACACAGAGCTTTGTTTTTTTGCTGCGCAAAGAAAACTTCCCTATATTGTATAAGGCAACATGCTATTTTATCATTCCGCACAGATATCTAATTTGTGAGCAAAGAAACAGGTCTGTGTAGGTATAATAAAAGGCAATGTGCCACCTATCTGGGGAAAAAAAATTAAAGGGCGCATTTTTCATGTAAAATAATTTTTCCTTTTTATTGCGAACATCGCGGTGCTCATCATTCCTCCCACCATCCTGGAACTGAGCCCCCCCCCCCCCCAAGACTGAGATCTTTGGTGGGGTCTCCTCCATAGTGAATTTATAGTATAAAAAGAAGAAAAACAATGAGGCTTCTCCCGGGCCCCCGTGCTAGAACCCTGCCCTTGTAGGGATCATAATGCTCACTTAAACCATTGAGGATAGATGCTTGATTTCATACTCGGGAGATATTCACGAATAACTCAGATGAACACCTTAAGATTCAATGATTAGTATCATGATTATTTCAGTTAAATCCATATGTCCGAGTTCTTGTGCGGGGTGATTTTATTCTAGTGATGGTTATAATCAAAGCTCTCGATACGTGAATGTGGCTCCAAATAGGTTGACAGGGCTCCAACCTCATGAATCCCAACCATGAGTTCAACCGTCCGTGGCACGGAGACCCATGGCCCCACATTCCGCAGTATAGGGCCCTAGGCTGAGATCTTTGGTGGGGTCCTACCAAAATATAATGCACCTGATGAGAATTATATCGGGCCCCCGGGCAGGAGCTCTGCTCAACCCACCCCTTTTGTGGGGACCATGCAAGGACCTCAGTTCTGCATGGAATAAGAGCTTCGACGCGATAAGATTTGGCAATACACATGTAAATTAAAAGGTGCTGCCTAGTCTTTCTTTCATTTTGCCCGGGCACTGGTTATGATTTTGTTAAGGCAGCAGTAGGAACATGCTTTTTTTGGATTAAATATACAAAAATTTGTAGTTCCCAACCGGGGGTACGAGATGGAAAAAAAATTACTATATGTTGACTGATTATTCAGAAAAATTAAAATGATGGTAAAAATTCAATTTTTCAATTCCTAAAAAAGTGCGAATCATACCAATATTTTGACGCCTCATCTCGTGACTTCTACTAGCAGAAATGTGTCCTACGAATTTTGCGTTGTAAAAAGTTTCTTTTTCGATTACCGATTGTACTTTCCATTTCAGTTGAGAAAAATACCGTTATTTACCTAAACTATTTCATGGTTTGTTTACATTGGTAACTCGTGTTATTAGCATGTCGTGCTTAGATTTGATACTGTCGTGAACACACGACTCAGGAAAAACGCCAAAAAGTTCAGTCAAGTGACAAAGAAACTCAGTTTATAGTTGTTGCGGTTGGAATCAACATAAGTGAAGAACTATCCAATGAATCTTATTTCCAAGTCTCAAAAAAAATGCTCTAAAAAATAGTAATTTTTTTTCAGTTTCGTATTTGAATTAATTTTCAAAAAAAAAGCCAGAATTAAATATTAGCCACAGCCGGAAAGACATTAAAAAATGAGTAAAAGAATTCATAGAAATTAATTATTGGATAATTAATGCAATCAATTGCAGAAAAAAAACACCTGAATTTTCTAACGGATAAAACGTATTATTCAAGGGGGTGCGGGTAGAAAAAAAGGTTGGGAACCACTGTAGTAACTTAATAATAATATTATATCCCCGGCAATTCCAGGTTGTGGTGTTGCAGGGAGTTTTCCTCCAATAGGGTTGCAATAAATGGAACACATTATCTCCAAAGATCGTAAATTGTAACACATTTGACACATACGATAAACATGTTGAGATCAATCGAGAAGTTATTCATACTTAGCTGGGACAACCACAATTTTTTGTATGGGCAGTGCATTATACAGTATTAATTATTAGTTTTTTTTTTCTTTCGTGACATATGCTTTTATATTGATTGCTGTATTTTGGTTATATTTGACATCTGCATTTTTTTTATGGGCATAATATCTTCAGCCACCTCGTTGAGCAATTTGACTGCTGTGGCCTTTGTGTTGGTGTTTGTATTTGTGCAGAAGAAAAACAAATTTCAACCGCTCCCCCTCCCCTTTTCCCCGAGAGAAAATTCTGCGTGCGCCTATGGATAGATCTTTACATTTTTCATCCCGTTGTACACACTACAGATCCTATAAATACTGTTACACGCTGATGATTCATGATTTTTTAAACTTTATTAATTGTTTTCCATAATAGGTGCCGCTCACAGACGGTGACAGAGCCAATTTGATAAGGATTCGAAATCCGTGGGGTAACGAAGTAGAATGGAATGGATCCTGGAATGACAGGTTCGAACTTTGACCTTAACCTCTTAAAACTGGTATGATATGTAATGCATTATGCAATATGTGTGTGTTTGGACGATGCATAACTCTGGGTGATACCCGACTTACGCCAGTAATTCGTTTCAAGACTAACAACGTAAGTCGAGGTAAATTTTTTTTATTGACAATGCCCCTTCCTAAGGTGGCCAGGGACGCTACCATCCCCCATGTTTACAAAATGATATCCGAGAGAAAATTACGTCTGGCACTCGGAATTACTATAAGTGTCCATTCTGAGAGCGCATGCGCATTAGAGGCAAATAGATGTTCGAGAATTGATATATTTAATTACGAACGGCTAACGGTTGGGAGAATCAAAGGCGACCGTAAAGTTCATGTGTGTGTAGTTCGAATTCCGCCGCTCTCTAACCTATTTTTTCCCTGTTTTACCTTACATCTACAGTTTCTTAAATGATTATTTTTTTCTCACTTGCACTCAAAGCTATTATTAAACGTCCCGACATTCCCGGAGGTGTGTGGGGTCACGATACTTTTTCTGCGAGGGATCGCGTATCAGCCAGCTGCCCCACACACGTTTATTACTTTTCGCATAGTAAAATGAAAGTATTTGAGGTTTTGTGATTGTATTGTAATCGCTTTCTCAAAAATAAATAAAAAAATGAATTTTTCACAAACACAACGGATTCGCGAGTGTATAATACCGTAATCCGAATATCACAGTCAGTGGTTCCCCCCAATTCTTGAACAAACATCGTTTTCCCTCCGTGTATTCGGAGGAAAACCCAAAGAATCATCCGAAGAAGTAAATTAAGGGGGACAGAGTTTCTGGTAGGATCCGAACCACGAATCTTTCCGTTGCCTTCGGTTCTGAGTCGTCGTCGTGCCAACTGCTAACCGTTCGTAATTAAATACATGGGATGGTAGTGTCCCAGTTTTTCGCTATTAAAATCACTCCTTAAAATTCTTTCGGGATGCCTGCTCGTCCCTGTTTTTCATTGCGCAATGAAATAAAATTATTTTAAATATGTATTAGGCAGAATTATTTCATTATAAAATTTCGTACTTTATGCGTGATCTTTAATCTTCGTGCAGTCTCGTGTAGGTAGTACTTCTGCTGTCTTGAGGTACATGCAGTGTTACCAAAAAAGAGAGAAAAATTTCAAATGTTACTTTCAACCACTCCATCAACTTCTGCCACTCCCGGTTTGCGAACATTTCGGTTTACAAACGGACTTCAGAAACGAATTAAGTTCGTTAGACTGAGGATTAATTGTATATAGAAGCATAGACGTTGAAATATGGGACTCGGAGTGCATGAGCTCTCTGCCTTCTCCAATAATTTAAGAGTATATAATGTAACATAACGTTACTCTCCCTTCCCTTATAGCATATGGCATATGCCCTTCAATTCCGTAAGCGCGGGAAGTCCGACAAGCGCCATCCTGATGATATTTTAGCACCTCTGTGCGACTGGCCCCAACAATTCATTAGCACATTCTCTGAGGACCCTGGGATAGATATCATCTGGTCCTGGTGCTTCACTTGCACATACATTTTTTAGAAGATTTAGGACCCCAACGTCTTCCTCTCGAATATCGTTGAGGAATTTATCACCCCATGCAACACCCGTATATTGAGAGTGCATGAACTCTCTCCCCTCCCCAATAATATAAGAGTATGTAACGTACTCCCCCTTCCTTCATAACATATTACATATGCCCTTCAATTCCGTATGCACGGGAAGTCTGACAAGCGCCTTCCTGATGATATTTCAGCAACCCTATGTGGAAGTAGTGTGATAATATTTTCGTTTTGAATTATAAGTTTGCAATTTTGCACTGTTATGCCCGGTTGACGGAAAATTCACCGCCATATAATTCACCGCTAGGAAATTTCACCGACAACAGTTCGACACGAGTCGAACATGAAGCCAGTTAGAGAGCGCGGAATGACCAACTGAGTGAGGCAGTGAATGATACAGTAGTTAGTGAGTGACAGAGTGATTGGTATTTGTGAGTGAGCGAGTTACATAGAGATAGAGTAAGTGACTTAGTGTGCTCTTCCCAACAGGTGACTCGACGACAAGGGGCTCCGTTATAACCGGGCCCTCTAGAACCCTAACTTTTCCCCGTAACGCTTCGACCTCGAGTTCCAACCTTGCCCTATCTAAACACCCCTTACACTTGAAACTATCGGCTACTATTCTCCCAGATCAGGGAAATCTCCCGTCGCAAGCTCTACATAACACTATTACTAAAAACTAGATAATAATACTTTAAAAAATAGGAAAATGAGAAACATTAACGGGAAATTAAAAACACGTAAAATACATTACAATGCGAAATATACGTAAAAGATTGTAAGAAAAAATTAAGTAAAATAAAATGCTCAACACAAAATCACGAAGAGAAAAAATATATCTACTAGGAGGGCAATCCTCCCCCCCCCCCAACTCTTCCAGTGGAGCTAACTACTCGTCACATCTTCTTTAATTATAAAGCAAAATATTTCTCAGGCACTGCGAATGCCCGCAAAATAGTCATTCAATTGCCGGCTTCCCACTCTGATTTCGATAAGCAATGCACTACCATCATAAATACAACAGAATACTCGATGCACCACGATAGGCAATACAGCAGAATAAGTAATGCACCACTATATGCAATGCACCACCTTATCAGCAATACAGCAAATTAAGTAGTGATTCACTATATACGGTGCATCACAACACGCAAAGCACCACCATCGGCAAAAAAGCACAATACTCAATCCACCACTATATGCAGTGCACCACAATGAGAAATACAGCACAAAACGCAATGTACCACCATCGGCAATGCAGCAATAAGCAATGCATGAACATCAGCAATACTGCAAAATAAGTAGTGTACCATGATAAGGAATGCACCACAATACACAATACAGCACAAAACGCAATGTACCACCATCGGCAATACAGCAATAAGCAATGCGCCTTTGAAGACCGGATACACCCCGCTTCCCATCTCAGAGAGATATCGAAGCGTTCCCGAAGGATGGGTGTATCCGGAAAGTTTTATTAAAAACAACATAACATGACCACCTCAGACGAAGGCAGCAAAATAAAATAATTTACATAAAAATTGATCGTCAACTCTTGAAGTCATATAACAAATAAATAAAATCTAAACAATCAACGCCAATGGGCAATCAAAATTATAAACGGGATTATAAGATGCTGGTATATAGCCGTCCATCCCATAAGAATCCAGTAATCGTCAATTGATCAAATGATTGCCGATAATCTTGGTATATAAAATTTCGAATCACTGTGAATTAGTCGCAGATCATCAGCGTCTAAGCCGCCAGTCGTTACCGGAATCGTCACCGGGTGAACTGAGATCAGCACAATTCACTATATAGCCGAGTAAATAACACTTAATTCGTCCTTGCACACCAATGACTTGATTCATCTCCTTGCAGGTGAACTTGCTTCTGTTTTCCATTCATCGGTTACTTTTGTTGACGCCGACGTGGTCGAAGATCATATTTCCTCTTAAGATCAATCGCTGGGGCTCTTGCCGGTTTGAACTCGTCATCGCTCCCACCGCTCAGACGCGCACTTCCAGTCTTCTTAGTATGTATGCGATGTAAGTTGCTATCGAGGAACCATATATCCACCGCACCCGAGCAAGGCCCATAGGGCTCTTCAAAACTCTTTTTTTGAAACACAGTCGACCGTTTTCGTGAATAGCACCAAAATGAAATTTTTTTGTATACGGGCAAGATGTCAGGTAATGCCATAAAGATCCAATCTCACCAGAAGCACACATGGCGTTGTCCGACTTCTTGAAACGTTCTAGATACGTTGGTAATGGGCCGTGCTCAGTTATCATGATCACTTTCTCTCTAGACCAAATGGAACTATTCCAACGGACGCGTTTCTGTATTTTATAGGCATCTTTATGTGCATTCTTGTCCCATAGCTGTTGCCACTTTTGTAACAGGTCACTTTTTAGCACGTGTTTGATGTGACTGCGTGGTAGCAAGAGTTGTTCTTCCGTTGGGAGATTAAGAGCATCTTTGGCCAATCTGTCCGCAATTTCATTCCCTGCTATTCCTGCATGGCCTTTGAGCCATTTGATACTGATAGACGGATGGTCGTATAAATGCTTGCGTATTCGCCGAGTATTTTCATGTGGAGTGCGCTGATCACGAATCGCATTAATACTAGACGCGCTGTCAGTATATATCGTCGTCTGTTGATTCAGCTTAATCGCCTATTCTACTGCAGCTAGTATGGCCAGAACCTCCGCCTGAAAGATACTGTTCCCTTGACGCAACCGTCGACTCCAAGCCTCTTCAACAGATCCTTCTGCATTCATAACTACGTATGCACAGGCCGTGGATGTCTCTGTTTTTGAGCCGTCCGGGAATATACTAATAGCTTCATCCGATGAGCATTGTTCCGTACCAGGCAGCGGAACTTGATTCTGGAACAAGTCCACACTGGGATGATGAAGCCAACTCTTATTATTCCCTTCGTAGGCATCAGGTGTTGTAGGAATTCCGTCCATCCAAACCTCCTTACCCAAATGCAGGATGGTAGATCGACGAGCGTCATATTCAACATGTAGGCTGAGCGGAGGGTTTCCCGTAGCAGTATACAGAACATCATTGGCTGTAGTTCTGTATGAACCAGTTACATACAATAAGAACGGACGTTGGGCAACATCGAGTAATTTACGGAGTCTCTGTGTCGGGTTTTTATACCAGATGGCGCTTGCGTATGAAATTTGTCGTTGTACAATCGATCTGTACAAAATGTTCCTAAAGTTTTGGCGTATACCCCACTTTGGGCCTGCTATGCGTCTCAATTTTTGCATGGTATCTTGAACCTTATCAATTTGTTTCGCCACATGCGTCGTGAACTTGAACTGATGGTCAATATGCACTCCAAGATATTTCATGCATTTAGATATTTGCAGTCGAACACCATTGATTCTTATGCAGGAACGTTTTTTCTTGAGGTGTGGCCATAGTAATTTAGTTTTAGTCACCTCCATGCTGAGACGATTACCTTCTAGCCATTTTGACAGTTCGTCAAACGCGGCATCCGCAGTGCTGCCAATGTCGTTGGGAGTTCTCGCCGAGATCACAAACACCAGATCATCGGCGAAAGCTTGGACATAGACATCCGGTCCCCAATTCTTTTTCAGCAGTGAGTCAAGCACGATAGACCATAGTAGCGGACCGCTGCATGAGCCTTGAGGACAGCCCATGGCCTGATGCTTTTCCGCGTCTCCTCCATCAGTTGGCATCACAACCGTTCGATCTTTTAGCATGTTCTCCACTATACAAATGAGATTGTAAGGAATCGGTAATTTTCGTATAGTATTGATTATTATCTCATGGCGGACCGAATCAAAAGCACCGCGAATGTCTATGGAAACTATGGCCGTTACTTGACCTCGTCGATGTCTAGTCGTGATCTCTTCCATCAGTGATGCTATTGCTTTTTCTGACAGAGTCCAGTCAAGTCACAATGGAGGCAGTTTGTTTATTTTCGTGCTCCGTTAAAAATTTTGTTTTAAAACGTGAATATTAGGTTATGGCAGGCAGTAAATGCGTAACTATTGTTTATTTAGTGTAGGAGTGGGGGTTCACATATGTGGAGTTGTGTGGTGGTGTGATGTAGGAAAAAATTTGGATATCGTTAATGCCACACGTGCTATATCGGTGCAGTCGCGATCAACGGGCGACGGTTCCATCTTCCGCTATCAATGACTGGAAATTTTCAGTGACAATCGGTGTAAATTTTTCATTTGATTTGTCGGCGGGAATGTCTGTTTCAAAACGGTATGAAGATCATTCAAACATTCCAAGTAGTTCGAAGTAAATGGTATGATTACAAACTCCGGATATAAACTTCAGTGGTTTTCAAGCGGTGAAGGTGAACTACATTTAAGGACAGTCTGGACATGATAGGGGTGAGTGATTTTTGAAACTTGATAGCAGAGATCATTAACCAGAACATTTGCTATAATTCAACCTGTTAATCGTTGCCATAACTCTTATAAGTGGTGAGATATGATTTTGTAAAAAGAATCTAATGTTGTGTGTATGACTCGCCATTTTTGAACCAGGTGACAAGTTTTATTATACATGTAAATGATTTTTGGACTTTCCACTGCATTTTGTCATGTTTGGTGTTTGATGTCCTGAATTGTTTCTTTAACTGATTTTCTTTTGCCATGGTAAAAGTTTTTTGACGAACATTATACTATAATATTTTGTGAACGAATTTCATTTGGTGACCATTTAATCGGGTCACACATGTTTCTCATGCATTGGTGTTCATAATTCGTGGTGGTGTTGATAGTTTTGTGCTGAATTTTCATTTCTGAACATTTTGAACATTTTACTATAATTTTTTGTGAACGATTTTCATTTGGCGACCATTCAGTCGGGTCGCATACATGTTTCTCATGTGTGGTTATTCGTTATAATTGGTAATGGTGTTCATAGTTTTGGACTGAATTTTCATTTTTGAACATTTTACTATAATTTTTGTGAACGGATTGATTTTGTGACCATTCAGTCAGGTCACGCATACGTTTCTCATGTGCTAATATTCTTCATAATTGGTAGTGCCGTTAATAGTTTTGTACTGACTATGGATAAGTCAAATAAGACACCTGTAGGGATCCCAGCTTTTGATTCAAACATGGACAAAAAATATACCCTTGTGGGAACTTCAAATCAACCAGACTGTACAGATCACCCATTCCATACGGACATGAACACGTCAAATCCAATACTAGATCTTGAGAGAAGCGAGCACAATGAACGGGATAAAAAGAAAAAAGACCAGAAAGATCATCCAATCAACAAGAAAGCCTCCAAAATTCACCAAGTCTTTAAAAATTTGGCCAGGTCTTTCAATGAAACCTTCAATATTAGCTCCCGTTTAGTAACATCGGAAAACTCAGATGTCTCAATCTCGTCGTCAAACTCATCGATTGGCTCCCTCTCATCTTCGTTGTCAACGTCAGACGTGGTCTACAAACTGAATTCCTGCAACTCACAAACATTAATTTCGAATAAAGCAGAGCTGATAAAATGGAAACATAAAATGGGTATTTTCAACATACAGAAAACATCTTCATTTGTGCATAATGAACAACTAGAAAAGCAAGACTCGCTCAAGTTCAGCATAGAAGATTCAGAATGTCAGAGGAGAGTTTTTCGAGCAACTGATGCCTCTAATGAACCGATTACATTTACAAGTCAAGTAGCAGTGAAAATCCCATTGACAGAAAAGACACAAAACATAGATCTTGAAACAACGGAAACGAAAACTGAACCCTCAATGGTATTGAATAATAACACTCTACATGATCTACAGACTTCCTCTGTAGAAGAAATGGCGAGTAATTCCGGGGAACAGGAACAGGGCAGTGAATCAAAGACACTCCTCTCTGCTGATGAACTCAATTACAATGATTCCCAAAGTCAGTTGGGTGTTTCAAACACACCACCTTCTTGTCGGCGCAAACAGCTTGGTAAACTAAATACTGACATATCTTGTGACCCTGAATCTCACTCGAAAGAAACTTCTCTCTCACTAAATACATCGACGGTCCAACAACCCAATCACTTTCCTTCGAAAATAATGGACTCATCAGTTGAATCATGGGATGAAGGCAGTTATATGGATTCTCTACCAGAGGGAATTGATTACACCGGGAACGACAAGGAACTTCAGACAATGCTTGACTTTTTAGATTTCAAGAAAGAGAAACTTGATAAAAGCCACTTTCTCTTACAAGAGAAGTCAGCAGAAATACAGAACCTCACTTCACATAAAAATTTCAAAAGTTATAAGAGTGGAAAAAAAAAGAAAAGGTCTGGTAAACAAAACGTCAAGTCTCAAGTTAAGAAAAGGAGTGAGGAGAACAATGCTGCCAATATGAACATTTCCCAAGAAACAGAAAGTTTAAAAACCTCCAAGGGGAAAAAAAAGAGAACCGTGAGATAAGGGTGAAAAGACAAACTCAATATGAAGACAAACTTTGCTCTCAGATCAAGAATACCAAAAAAACTTCTCGTCGGTTAGAAACACCCAACTCAGCTGAAAAACCTGTCAGACGAAGTTCATCAAGACTTAAGGAAAAAGACAAGAACCTTGCCATATCTAGGGGTCAAGGAGGTTCTGAGGATCTCCTCAAGCCCAGTTTGATAACAGAAATGCAATCCAGTGATAATTTGAGTAAAAATAATTCTGTAACCATACCTTCTCAACAAGCATCATCTGAAGTCATATCCAAACTCAACGGTCAACAAGTATATGCACAAAAAACGATGGGTGCCACTACTTCAATCTCAAGTGATTTTTCAGCACATAAGACACTCCAACCAAATGTACACGTACTCCTGGAGGAGCTTCGGGAAATTTTGAACTCCTATACAAGTGATAAAGCCAGAGGAAATGCAGGGTTCTGCATTCCCGCTAAACAACGCAAAAGAAGCAATAAAATAATTGATGCAATCAATATCTGGGCAGACAACATCCTCAAATCTACTAGGGACAACTTCTGCCAAACAGAAATATCTTCTCCTCAGGAACAAACGCTCACTTCGACTACACCACATTGTTTTACTCAGTCGCACCAAGACCGTCTCTCAGCTCAACCACAGATCGAGAAACTTCTCCAACAGCAGATTAGCAATATGGGTGAGATGCGCAACAGAGCAACACAACAACCTCCAAAACCACAAATAGATGTCGCAAAGAAACTCACAGAGAGGCTGGAGTCAACACCAACATTCCAGAAGTATCGCATGATCTGCCACAATCAGAGAAAGTTACATTATCTCCATCTGCAACATCAATTAACACTGCAACTAGTATTAAAGCTGTCAACACCTACATCTCTGGAGTTGGAACTCGGGCAAGACTTGAACAGTGGTTAAGCAATAATTACAACCTCCCTGCAGCGTCACTAGAAAAAACCAACTCTATGATAGATTCTATTGTGGAATGGATTGAGGAGACTGTAAAACAAGAACTCAGTGGTTTGACACAAACAGACTCCCCATCACCACAAGGGCAATGCCTTGAAAAACAACATGGAACTGCGAGAAAATCGGCAGAGAAGAATTTGCTCATTGTGACTAATTCTGAAAAAATCACACAGATATCAATTCCCATACCTTCCCCTCCTCAACAAAAGGACTCTGTAATATCAAATCACGTAGATGAATTGAATGACAGTTCATCTTCATATTTCATACTTGACGAGATCTCTTCCAATACGGAAAATCCTTACCAAGAAGTCAGCTACAGGAAGAAGCAGAGGAAAAACAAGAATCGGCAAATCTATTCAGTGCTGTTATACAAGAACAGATTGGCTCAACCACATCTAAGTAACAGTAACAACCAAATTATTATCAAAAATTTGAGAAAAAAATTCACATCAGACATATTAGAAATGGTACGGCAGTTGATTGTTACACTAAAGAAGACTGTAAAAACATCCAAAGATTTATACTCAACAACCGAAGCCTCCGGCAGTATATATATGTTGTGTGCCCAGGGACCGATGATTTTAAACAGCACCGACCTCAACCGCAAACATATGCAGGGGTTAAAACTTCAAATAACAAGAACTTTGGACGTACTTTCAATAATAAAACAACAGCAATGTATCAGAAAAATCCAAACCTCTTGGGTGATATTGTCTATGAATCCGAGGAACAGAATTATAAGAGAGAGGCCTCTTCGGCATTCAGATTTGGATCCGGCTTGGTTTTCTACAATCGTTGTCATCTTAAGAATCGTAGTGAAATTCGAAGCAGTCGTACTACATATGCAGGAATCTCTTGTGCTAACCAGAGAAATCTAACCTCAAGAGCTTGTAATACCGTGCATAAGTATGCCGATATCAATGAATCTAAACTGACATTAAACGCTATTGACCAAAAGGACATCAAGCAAGTTATGAATGACTTAGAAGAACAGTTAAAATACAGCAATCTACAGGAGCTCATTGCTACTGCTAGAATAGATGAACATAGAGGTCAAATCACTTTGATATGTACAGACTCGTCGGCTGCAAAGGTGATAAGTTCGGCAGTCGCGAACAATTTCAAGTTGAAGTTACACTTGAAAAATTGATAACAAGATAACACATCGTTTTCCTACACATATAAGTCAGGTAGCTTATTATATATAACTATTTTTATATTACATTTTTGATATACAATGCCTCAAGATAGCATCAAGGACGCAATAGCCAACTCCCGGATAACAGGTCAAAATAGCGGACGGGAAAAACACCCAAGATTATGTCGACAAGAGCAAATTCAATGCTCTTCAACGACACCATCTCCACTTTGCAATCTCAAATTACTACAAATAAATGTAGATCGAACTAGAGCGGCAATAAACTTGCTTGTAGATACAGCAATCAAGGATAAGATTGACATAATTGCCTTGCAGGAGCCAGGAATATCAGGGAAGCCACTGCGCGGATTTCCGAAAAGATGGAAAAGATGGATGTCCAGAAATGGGAAAGCGGCAATCCTGGTGCTCCATCCAGACATTCACCCTATGACATATCATACGAGCAACAACATCACGTCGATTAGAATCTCACAGCCTCAACATGATCTAATATTAGCTAGTGCGTACTCTTCACCAAAAGATTGTGTTGAGAATGTTCTTAAAGAAATGGACCAACTATTGAAACTGTCCACACAAGCGAACTTATTGTTGTGCGGCGACCTCAATAGTCATCACCCGCTCTGGGGAGACCATAGAACAGATACTAGAGGAAATAAGCTCATTGATTTTTCTAATAGGAACAATTTATATTTTCTCAACCATAGTAATTCTCCTCCCACCTTCGAGACGGATTATGGGAAAGGATGGCCGGATGTGACTATTACGAACTCGCATGCAACACTACTGAATACATCTTGGAAAGTGGACGAGAAAGTGACTCTCAGCGGACATAAATACATTTATATACAAACGAATGTGACTATTTGCCAAAAGCCACAGAGACGATATAAAATAACAGCGAGGAAGCTAAAGGTTTTTATCTTGAAAACAAAAAGCGTAATTGAAACAATACAATACAATTTGAGGAAATGTCAAGACAACAAAACCCTCCAACAAATATGCCAGGAACTAATGACATATATTACTAACATGTGTGAGCAGACATTTCCAAAAGTGAAACCTTCACCAATTCAAAACCTCGCGTGGTGGAATGATGAACTAACGTTAGAAAGGAAACGTCTGCGAGCACTAAAGAGGAGGTGTGAAAGAGAAAATGATACAGACACTCAAATAAGGCTAAAACAATTATATCGAAAAGAAATTGCATTATACAAAAAGAAAATCAACAGGGCAAAAAAAGAAGGCTGGATGAGATTTTGTGAAAAAGCGACGGAGCCTTTTGGGAAAGCATACAAGACCGTCACAAATACAAGCTCATTTCTTCCCCAAACATTCCTCGTAAATCCTGATCATCCAACAACATCTTTGCAAGCTGCCCAAAACATTTTAGAAGAAATTTTCCCCAAAAATAATGGGGAAAATGAAAATACTGTAATGCAGTCAAGAAATAAGCAGAATACTGATACCAGAAACGATCCACCTTTCTCAATTCAAGAAATTAATAGAATAATTGATAAACTAAATGTGAAAAAAGCTCCCGGTCCTGATGGAATAACAAATGCATTGATTAAAAGTATACATGCTTTCCACAAGTTCTTTTTCCCGACTCTCTTCAATAAATGCCTCAGCTTCAATATTTTCCCTACAGCATTCAAGAAAGGGCAACTGATACTTTTTCTAAAACCAGGAAAAGATCCGAACAATATCAGTTCATACCGTCCAATAATTCTTCTAAACACAGTGGGCAAAATTCTCGAAAAGTTGCTGACACAAAGAATCAACTATTACATCGAGAAAACGAAGTGGATCAGCGATAAACAACATGGATTCAGAAAAGGGTTCTCGACGGAGACAGCACTATCAAAGATTCATGACAGCATACAAACATTTAAGAGCCAAAAACAAGATGTTGCCCTAATATCAATAGATATTAAGGGAGCTTTCAATAACATTTCACATAAAACAATAGTAAGGCAACTTCTCAACATCTCAATGCCGGACAATGTGAGAAGAACAATGATTGATGCAATCAGAGAAAGACAGATATCCCTTTTTACGGATGAAGGTGAGGCCACTATAATTCAAACAAAAGGGTGCCCTCAAGGTTCCTGTAGTGGGCCTATGCTGTGGAACCTTGTCATAAATGATTTACTTACGAAAAACTGGCCAGAAAATATAAAGATTCAAGTGTATGCGGATGATATTGCTATGGTAATTGGTGATTCAACAATCCGCAAGGTCACCGAGCACGCAAAAACAGCAATGATATTGTTGGATACATGGCTCACAAAAAATAAATTAGAAATCGAATTCTCCAAATCCAATTACTTATGGATTTCTCACAAAAAGGGAAGACCAACCATTAGACTGCGAAACAATCCAATAAGACACAATATGAACATCAGATATTTAGGAATAATGTTTGATAGAAACCTAACATGGTTCAAACATGTGAATTATCTGATCACGAAAACACAGAAATGTTTACAAAATTTTAAAAGAATGGCTGGTCCTGCATGGGGCATTAATACGAAAATTAGAAATACGCTTTATAAAGTTGTCGCCATCCGCATTATAGCATATGGTGTTATCGCATGGTTCGGTGATCCCAAACAACAACTAAGAACAAAAGTAGACTCTCTTCAAAGGAAATTCCTGCTATTCATCACTGGAGCCTATTCCACAACACCAAACAGTGCGTTACAAGTATTAACTAACAATCCTCCTCTACATATACTTTTGGAAAACGAAGTACAGAAAGCAAATTTAAGGCTAAAGCGCGAGATTAATATAAACAATGTAACATATCTTCCTACAGATGTAGAGCATAAACATCCACCATGGACGTATCACCCGGTGAAAGATATTTTGCCAACACAGGTCTTGACCACAGATGTAGAAGAATCAACACATCGAATTATTTTCACAGACGGTTCAAAGACCGTGGATGGCGTAGGGGCCGCCTACATCAGTATATACATGGGTGAAGTAACAGACAAATGGAACTGCCGATTGCTAAATAACAACACTGTATTTCAAGCAGAGTTATACGCAATCTGGATGGCGGTCAGTTATGCAAAAAATTGTGCAGAAAAATCAACTATAAAGACAGACAGCATGTCATGTATACAGGCAATACGAGACGTAGAATCCCCTTACAGCCTAGTGCATGACATTAGCAAAACACTAATGGACCAAAGGAAGATTACAATACGATGGGTGAAAGCTCATGTAGGCATTGAGGGGAATGAAATGGCGGATAAATTCGCAAAAGAGGCTACAAAACATCAGCATGAAAACCACCTAATGAAATTACCGGCATCCTACATTAAAAATCTGCTCTTGCAAGAAACGTCAGAGAAATGGCAACACCATTGGCAAATATGCACAACTGGAAGAAAAGTCTTCGACGTAATACCAAAAGTGGGTAAAATGAAAGAAGTCATGCCGCGAGAAATAGTAATGTTCCTCACAGAACACGGTCCATTCGGTGAATACATGCGGAGGTTCGGAATCAACCGGACCAGTACGTGTAGATGCGGCCATCCGGGAAGCGTGATACACTATGTGACACAGTGTGAGTACACAAAGGGATACCATTTACAGGCGCCACCGAACGGACGAGAGATCTTGTGGAAACGGAAAATTATTTTACAAAGATCTGCAACGAGGAAACTACAACAAGTCTTGGGCTATCTGATAAATTATAAAGAAACTATTTTGATAATAACTGGAAGTAGTGAACAATCCACTAGTGATTCGGAAGTGGAATCTGAAACGGATGCGGGTTCCATATAGAGGGGCGCACTTGGGCTCCTAAACCATAACATTTGAGTAATACACCCTGTATAATTTATGAATGTTTTTGTATATACAATTTCATAGTATGATGGTGGTTTAGTAACCTTGAATATTGTATGAGCTCATTATGGCATTTGTTGTGAATATGTGACGTACATAGTAATGTTTATGTGTATCAACAATTATTATAAAAAGGGAAATTTATATTATGTAATTAGCGTATATTATATAAATATATTATGTAAATATGTGTGGGTAATTCAAATGTGATCGCTGCCACCCAGCACTGTGAACAGGGGCTGTGTTTGATTGTTCCCGCCGCACTTTTATAGTATGATAGTAATTTGTAACCTTGAATATATATTTGTATGAGCTCATGGTGATATTTGTGCCCAATACTACCTTCATAGAGTAATGTTTTTGTGCATTCCCAATAGTATAAAAAAGGGAAATTTTTGTAAAGTAAATAATATATGCATGTAATTCAAATGTGAATGCCCAGCACTGTCAACGAAGGCTCTGTTTGATTATTCCCGTTGCAGTGCAGGCTCTGTGTGAATTCTGTGTGTGTGTATATTGCATATTCTGCAATTGGACAGGCAAAACTGCTCAGCACTGTGGACGGAGGCTTTGTTTCTTCGTTTCCCGTCACAGTCGAGGCGCTGTATATATGTAATTTGTATACATTGTGTATTGTGTATTTTGATCATTCTCAAAGCTCTCCCACTTCAACTTGCCAGCTTCTTCCTCTTCTTTCTTGCCCACAAGTCTTTTCCACATTTCTTTCGGAATCCCAGGTTGTGGTCTCCGGCCCTTATGTGCCACTGGGCGCACGTGCAGTTTTTCTCCCTAGTCATTGGATTCAGTCACCCATTTTTGTCAGATGACTTGTATGTTGCATTGGTTGATGGCTGTCTTCCTGGGGAGAACGACGCGAGTAATTCGAAACTTGCGGGCACGGGGCAAGGGGAGCCACTACTATAAATCTTTGCTAACTTTTCCGACACAACTCTGCCTCTTTTGAGGGAACGGAAGTAAGGTGCTTTGCATCAGTCCGGGGTTGTGAGCAGTTCTATCTATCTATCTATTGCTTTTTCTGCCGAGCCACCTGTACGAAATCCGAACTGTCTTGGGCTAAGCCAGTCTGCTTTCTCTAGATAGTAGGTGATCCGTTGCACCACCAATTTTTCTAGGACTTTACCCATTGTAGAGAGTAAACAGATGGGGCGATACGACTGCAGCACCCCTGGATCCCTATCTTTCTTCAGGAAAAGCAAGACCTTACTACGTTTGAAACACTTTGGGAACACCGACAACTTGACTAAACTATTGAAGATATCTGTGATAACATGACCATGGGCTGCGACTAGGGTTTTCAAAAGAGGAATATTTATGTTATCAATACTCGGAGCTCGTTTATTGTTCAGTCTTCTATTTGATTGATCTCCGTATAAGTGAATGGTGGGTCCGTCATAATCATAGATGGCGTGTATGGAGTCAAATTTATAGTATCCGGGAGGTTCGGAAAAATCTCCTCCAATTGTGCTTGGGCCACTTCCAGCATCGTGGCACCAGTATGTGGACCGTTGGACATCATTACCTGTGGTGGTAGACGTTTTCGTTTTGAACATAGATTTGTATGCTTGTCCAAATGGGCGGCTTTCCTCTGTGCAAAAGGCAATCCAACTAGTCGTTTTTGCCTTGTTTACGGCCTTAACCTTCTTTTCGGTAGGAGCGCTTTTAGACGCTCAAATTTTCCATGTCAATTCTGGGCGAGAGCGCCTTTAGACGCTCGTGAAAGCTAGTTCCTTCCCCCAAAACCCATTAGTGTCGTGATTGACAAGCTGTAACTCCCCTTCTCATTCAGGTGTCCCTTTGGGGCTACTTCACAAGAGCAGAAAATTATACTCGAGGAAAGAGTGCGTATTTTATTGTGTCCTTTCAACAAGACCGCCGTGCTTATGTTCAAGTACCGCAGACGACAGGCTATAGACATTCCCAAGCCATAAATACAATAAAATGGCTTCGGTAAAAAGAATATAATGGCTTCGGTAAAAAGAATATAATGGCTTCGGTAAAAAGAATATAATGGCTTCGGTAAAAAGAATATAATGGCTTCGGTAAAAAGAATATAATGGCTTCGGTAAAAAGAATATAATGGCTTCGGTAAAAAGAATATAATGGCTTCGGTAAAAAGAATATAATGGCTTCGGTAAAAAGAATATAATGGCTTCGGTAAAAAGAATATAATGGCTTCGGTAAAAAGAATATAATGGCTTCGGTAAAAAGAATATAATGGCTTCGGTAAAAAGAATATAATGGCTTCGGTAGACTGCTGCATACTTCGGCATCGTTCACGAGATGCCCAGTTTTGTTAATCGACAACTACAATTGTAAGTTGTTTATTCATTCTAAAAATGACGGGAAAAGGGTTTTGTACTTGTTTGTTACGCATAGGAACTAGCTATTTCCAAGAAATACAAGTTTGAAACACAAATTACACACAATTCCCTTCAAGGGGAAATGATTATTTAGAGTAGCTGAAGCCTCCCATATTCCGGGCTTCATTTTTTTCTAGTTTTTCTTTTTCTCACTCAGATATTATCGAAGAAATCGTTTTTTACAGTCATGATCCTACGACAACAATATATGTTAAAGACAACTAAATTATGGGGGGGGGGGAGGGCAGAAATATAAATTCGGCCAATAATACGATCATTGTAGTGCTCTTAATTTTTTTTTTTATCCGACACCAGAGTCAAGACTATTTATACAATACAATACAAATACAACACCACAACAGGCAAATTGCCCAACGAGGTGGCTGACATCAGAACATCATGGATCCCCGAGCCATTTTTTGGAGGCCCTACCTACTACTTCTACACCACGCCCCCCCCCCCCCGCGGAACCCCCCAACGAATCGGTACATGCGGGAATGTGCGTGTACGTGTAGTGAAACCTGACGTGAAGTTTTGTTGTTTCTCTGTAATGCTTGTTATGTGTAGTGCTGCCATCTGCCACCAGTTTTTCTAATTATGAGTGAAGTGTTATGATTGAATGATTTATCGTTGTAGGACTGTTGCTCTCTGTGGCGAGACTTTCTAACGGGGAGATCGGCTCGCATTTGCGCCTTGAAGTTGGGAACCACAGAAAACCAACTTCAGCCGACCACCACTGTGGGGTTCGAACCCGGATCCTCGCATCGCGAGTCCGTCACTATAACCACCCCGTCACTATAAATTTATGCATTGTAACATTTTAAATTTGGTACAACATATTATATTCACACAAAGACCAATATAAGAAAGTCCGAAAGTAAGAAAAATATGTACAAAGGAAAAGGAGGAACAATAGATGGCATACAGCACAAAAAAAGTACAATGGTGCCCCGAGTTGGGACTTTACTATATAGTTTCATTGATTTCCCCCCCCCCCCCCTGAGCCCCCCCCCCCCCAAATGACGAACCTCGATTTCCAGCCTAATTTACGTGGCAGCAAATGCGATCATTTTCATGAACCAAAAACCAAAGCTGCGAATCACGAACGAAAAGCAAGCGTAATGCAAGTACAACCGGTAAGGACTCATTTCCACAAACCAATGTCAATTTTAAAATAAATTAATAGTAATTAATTTTTTATGAGTATTTTTTGATTACTTATTCTCATTTACTACTTTTGTTTTAAATTGCCCATATGCATGGCCCCCACATCCTGATGCAGGGCACCCCCGGCTGGGATCTTTTACGGGCCCTCCGACCAGACTTTCACGGGGATTCCTTTATGATGAATTTATAACATGAAAAACAAAAACAAAAAAGATTAAAATCACCCCGGGCCCCAGGGCTGGAGCCTTGTCAGCCCACTCCTTGTGGGGGCCATGCCCATATGTTTATGAGATGAAAGTCCAGAAAAATTTCTGGGATCGGATCACTTTGATTCTATATTTTTCGGGATTGGGAGAAAAACCCAGGAAACGTTAACTTAGTTATGAAAGAGCTGGATCTCGAAAAATTTAAAAAAAAAATCTCATTAAATCATTATCGTTTCAGAAAAGTTCAGGTGAACTCGTTTCAAGTCAAAAGCGTATACAGAATTTTTGTCAAGGAGGGGTGTATTTATCAACTTTTTTTTTCTTCCGAGGAGAGAGGGTTAATTTCTACTCAAAACAAAAACGCCTCAGAAAAGGAGGAGGGTTAAACCCCTCTCCCCTTTCGTATGCCAGTGTCCTGCGTACAACATTTCACATCAAAACATTGTACATCGAAACGTTCTGTGCAGGGCCGCAACTAAATGATTGGTCACCCGGGGCAAGCGCGTATTTTGACGCTCCCTTGTAATGTTCAAGGACAGGTTTCAGAATGAAATTTGTGCCCCTCTGGTACAGCGCCCGAGGCACAAAACCCGCCTGCTCCTCCCCCCCCCTAGTTGCGGCCCTGGTTCTGTGAATTCAGATTTTCAACAAACAACTAAACTTCTTCGATAGTGCAGAAAGGTTTATTTACAGGAGGCCGTATAAAATTAATACGTGTCTGCTTATGGACTTGATCAGTGAGTGACAAAAAGAGTGACCTATTGAGTTTGCGAGCATGTGAGTGACCATCAGATGGACCTTAGTGAGCAAACACGTCAGTGAGTAACCAAAAAAGAAACACCTAGAGAGTTTGTGAGCATGTGAGTAAACAAATGGGGAGTGATCTAGAGCAGCGGTTCTCAACATTTTTTGACTCATGGAGCCCTTTCAACTAAAACATTCTATGGCGGAGCCCCGTAGGCCAATTTTTTAATTATTCATCAAAGTTACTGATTTATTTTTACTATTTAAAAGTATTTATAATTATTATTTTTTAAATTTTACTTGTTTTTTTTTTTATTTTCCTCGAGCGGCCGCGGAGCCCCTGGAGAGTGCACAAGGAGCCCAAGGGCTCCGCGGAGCACCGGTTGAGAACAGCTGATCTAGAATATGAAGAAGAAGGTTGGTGTGTGGTCGAAAGAGCGAATAATGAAGTGTGCAGGCAGTGAGTAACAAAAAAATGAAAACCTAGAGCAGCGGTTCTCAACTTTTTTTAATCGCGGAGCCAAACAGGCATCTTTTTTAGCTTTATCAAAAATTTTCTGATTTATTTTAATTTTCTCAATTGGCCGCGGGTTCTCCGTGAAGAAGTGCACACGGAGTCCCGGTTGAGAACCGCTTACCTAGAGAGTGTCTGAGCATGGGAGTGATTGAAAAAGTGAGGGAGCTGGTCAGTGAGTTACCAAAAGGGGGACCTAAACAGTGAGGAACGATGTTGCGGAGCAACCGAAATAACGATTTAAAGCAGTGGTTTTCAACCTTTAGAAGCTCGCCCGGTTGATTCCTTTTTTTTTGAGTGGAAGGCCCGGAAGTAAACACGATTAATGGAAAATTTATGAAAAAAAATAAAATGATAATGGTTTGACTGATGACAGTACGAGCGACCAAAACAGGGTGCAAGCAAGTGAATGATAAAGAGTGCTCTTGAGAGCAAAGAGTCAAGGCAGTAAGTGACCAAATAAATGACCAAGAAAATCTGCAAACATTTGAGTGACCATAGGAGTGATTTAGACAGACACATATTTACTAGGAGCGGGAGGAATGGATTAGCGGGCTGCAGCCTAATGTGGCGAATTTGAAGAATGTGAAATCAAGAAAATTAGACAAGAAAGGGCGGCAAAATTTACGCCACAGGCTACCAAACCATAAATCCGACACTGATAGCACAAGCGTTCAATCAGCGGCGTAGCTTTCAATTCATGGCCAGTCTGTAACTGGAGGGCTTGTGATTGCTTCTAGCAATTGGCACCGCCTATACTTCATAATGGCTTCCTAGTTAAAAACAAATTGAGAAAAAAAATTAGTTTTGCTTTTCTGCCTCCATATACAATGTCGACTTGACGAAGGATGAAGGATATTCTATTTTCATGTAGTTTCTTGTGTCGGTACTACAGTGATTCTTATCAGTTTTCAGAATCGATAAAGCTTCCTCACGAGCATTATTTATATATATATGTCGCTATCTCATTCTCTCACTTCAGAAAGAAATACCTGGCACGCACCTGTTCTGATGGGTGCAGCTCTGTCTAGGTCCTACTGAACAAATTGAGGCGTAGGATCTCTATTGTGGAATGGCCACTGAGCAAAGGGGAAAAAAACTACTTCTGATGTTCCGTCAGTCTTTGTTGTTGAAAATGAAGTAAAGAATGTCAACAGTTTATAAACGTCTTCTTTGGATATTTTCCCGCGCACACTTTTCCCTTATTCTGTTAATGGAACAAAACAATTGAAATTCTTTCAATAAACTGGCCAGTTTTGCCCAATCGTCGTGTAAAGCAATGGTTCTCACTGGGGGGGGGGGGGCCTGGTGGCACTGTGATACTTCAGGGGGGCCACGGAAGAAAATTTAGAAGGGGGCCATGACAGGTGGTTTGGAGGGCTGCAGAGAGCCGAGAAGAAAAATTAAGGTGTAAAGAAATAAAGCTTTTATATTTAGTGACTATATACACTTACAGTATCCACAAAACTTCACCCACAAAACCAGGGCTGTCTTAGGGCATGGACCCGTCCGGCCCACGCCACCTACATTTTGCAGTAGGTTCCCCACACTTGTGAAGGGTTATGCTCGGGAGTCTCATGTCCATAAGTGATCCCCCTTATGATATTTTGTATAGTACAATAAATTTTGTAAATAAGTAGGAAATATGTAGGCTGTTTATTTCCGGCTAAGTATAGGACTACCATAGCATCACTTTGCCTAGGGGGCCCATGATGTTCAGACAGTCCTGAATAGAAGTCGGATTAGCAGGGAGCTCAATAAATTCTAGGCCAGTGGTCTGGAAGCCAATTTTATTTGCAAAATTTTCGTTCAGTATAAATTCACTGAAAAAATCAATTCAATACGTATAAAGAACCTTGCTTCTAGATGAGGATCGAAGACTCTGGGTAAGACAGGGGAGCCACAGGCAAAAAAAGGTTAAAAAACGCTGGTGTAAAAGAATGAATGCGTGAAAAATGGTCAAATGACACCATCAAAGAACGGGAAGATGGGAAATAATTATTTCTCGTATTCAGTGGTCACATCTCGATAATGGTCACCCATGGGACCAAAAATTTTGTCCGCTAACGGGAAGCAGAGCCGCAGCAGGGACAAGCAATCATTTTGGCTTCCCCTTTTAATATTGAGAGAGAGGTAAAAGTGTGAAATTTAAGCCCCTTCCGGTCCAGCGCCCGGGGCAGCAGACCCACCTGCTCCCCCCTAGTTGCGGCCCTGAAGGGAAGTGTCGATTTATGGGAGGTACGATGAAAACAGTGGAATCTCATTTATACAACTTTCACATTTATTCGACGTTTGACTTCGGTCGCAATTGGTTTCTATACTAAATTTTAATGTTAAAATGCCCTATATATATTACAAATTAATTTCTAACTGTTTTATACAGTAAAAGTGAACACCTGTTCAGTGGTTCTGACATGTTTTACAATAAAAATTTAATCAAGTTAACATAAGTGTGAAGACAATAAAAACATCTATAAAACCTTTATCAGTCTTGTAGTGTTGGCTTTTTTCACGCCTATCAACATGTGCAAACAAAACCAACGTTGCTATTCGGAATCATCATCCTGGACCAGAGTTATGTTCAGTTAATCAAATAATTAATTGAAAGATTATCATATTTCCCAATATGAACTTGGATTCATACATAATCATTGTGAGTATTATAAATTGAGGCATCTTTTACACCGATGTACGCGTTATTTTGCAAACGACTATCAAGCTTTGACATTTCGAGTTTCTTGATCAAATATCCATTTTAATTTAATGCTCCCCATGTACGTACAGTTTGTCATTATTTGGTCCTTTTCTTTTGATTTTATCATGTTCTTTTCGTTTTTTCCAGCTTTTTCCCCGCAATGTAAATGCAACTAGCCTTTTGTGTGGATGTAAATGAATAAATAAATCTCCAACTGCGAATAGATATCGGGTCCAGTACGTATCCGGCTTTTTTGTGTAGGTGCATCGGATAATCCCGTATTTTACGGGACAGACAAATTTTCCCAATATCATTTGTCTCCCCTTCTGGACCCACGCTTGCCCTGGGAAGGGATTGCAGAGCTCACAGTTTACGTAATAATTGAGTGACCGCTTCGTTTATGAGAGAAACGGCATTTTTATTTCCCCTCACTTTTATCAAAATTTAAGAATGGAAAATGTTTATTTTACCCGACGGTTTTTTACAGAACATGTTACATGTTACAGATATACGAGCAGTAGCGTGAGCAAAATTATTTCGGGGGGGGGGGGACTTTTTTTCCCCTCAAAGCGAGGGTTCGTTTTTACTGAAAAAAATATATATATATAAACTGGAGTGTCCGAAACTCCAAGAATTTTTATCTGAAAGAAATGAAAAGTCAATAAATGAACAGAATTCTGAGAGAATTCGAAGTTCTTTTCAACCAGTTTTCGGAGTCAATGAGGAGACTTTCGTTTTTACCGCCTTTGAATGTGCCGTATTGCAAATACCGTAGGGGAAAGAAAATGTTTCGTACCGAAGAGGAAAAAAGTGTTACTGACTGGGCGGTACCGAAATGTCATTCTTTATTATCACCACACTGTTCGGGGTATTATATACCGTTGTTCCCAAGGGGGTAGGCATCATGTTTTACTAGAGAAGCCTGCCCATTTTGGAACGATTTTGTGTTTTTGACGTGCCATTTTGAGAACGATTCGACAAAAAACTCATGCCCGGTGGATGGTTAATATGCCCTGCTCTGAATTTTCTAAACTCCATCCTCGCCTGTACTCTATCATCACCCTTGGCCTTAATGAAACGACGCTCTAGTTTACGAAGTTGCCTGCGTGAAGCTGCTAACTCATCAGTCCACCATTTCAAAGAAGCGGTAAGACGCGGTTGTGCATAGCCCAACACCTGGATACATCGTTCTTTCAGCCGCTGCATTGAGGCGTCAAAGCATGCATTAACCTGATCCTCGTCCAAAACCAATGTGAAGTTGTTCTTGGAGGTCCATAAAGATCTGCTCTGTAGCAGGCTTGATCTTTGCTAATAGTCTTGCGGTAGTTCTATACAAATACAACATACAAATACAAATACGACGCCACAACAGGCAAATTGCCCAACGAGGTGGCTGACTTAAGAACATCATGGATCCCCGAGCCATTTTTTGGAGGCCCTACCTACTACTGCTACACCCCAAATGCACCCCCCCCCGCGGAACCCCCCAACGAATCGGTACATGCGGGAATGTGCGTGTACGTGTAGTGCAACCTGACGTTAAGTTTTTTTGTTTCTGTGTAATGCTTGTTATGTGTAGTGCTGTCATCTGCCCCCAGTTTTTCCTAACTATGAGTGAAGTGTTATGATTGAATGATTTACCGTTGTAGGACTGTTGCTCTCTGTGGCGAGACTTTTTAACGGGAGATCAGCTCGCATTTGCGCCTTGAAGTTGGGAACCACAGAAAACCAACTTCAGCCGACCACCACTGTGGGGTTCGAACCCGGATCCTCGCATCACGAGTCCGCACTATAACCACTCGACCACCACAGCGGCAAAAAGTGTAATTATTTAGAGGTGGGTGGGTTTGAACCCATATAACCTGAACTCTTCCCATCTCTAACCCTGTATCTTACCAACCCACCACTACAGCACCAAACTATACTTCGTAGGTTTTTCATATCTAGGCGTAATATTGAGTTGTAGATGGATATATTTGTGCGCAATATACGAATCTTCCGTACCTACTGACCAATCGGAACGCCTGTAAATATTTTCTGACGTTGTAAAAGTAAGATCTGGCCATTCTTTTGCGTCATAAAATTCGTAGGTAGGTCTTGTCCGTCTAGAATTAAACAGAAACAAGTTCCTGCTGGTGAGAAATTCCTGCATCGCGCGCCCTCTTGGATCCGTCTCTCGATAGCCCCACCACGAAGAATGACAACTTGCTTCCGCACAGAAGATAATGTCGATACCTGGTGCTGACTCGCAAAGATCATCCATCTCCTCTATGGCTTCGTCTACTTCTTCGTACGGAGAAATGTATACACTAGCAATTATAAGTTCACGTCCCTGCAGACTTATCTGAACAGCTACCAGGTGGCGGCCGATCTTGTACGTGGCCGGTCTAATATGAGTCGATGGGACTAATATAGCACTTTTGCATAGTTGCACCGTCCACGACTGCCATGATTATGGAATACCACGTAAAAGACCTCTATTTTGTCATGGTTCTTGAAGTAGAACGAACCACATCTACTGACTGTGCTCTTACGAAAGCCTCCATATGTTCCGTACAGATCTTAGCTTTGTCTGCATTTAATTGGAGGAGACGAAGTCCGTGTCTTACTTGGTTGTTTTTTGCCGAATGTGACGTCATCAGTTTCGTGTTAATTCACTGCCTAGATTCAGGCCCATAGTTAGTAACTTACTGTTACACCTTTCTCTTCGACCGTCACGCATTACCAATCTCTGCGTCGCTGATTAAATAACTGCCGAGTTGACTGCAGACCTATTGTGAGGAGAAAACTGGGACATTCTCTGCTCCTCGACCTGTGGTCCGTGCTAAAGCGGAGGTCTTGCGCCATGTTCATGAGCACAGTCAACACATCTGCCCGTTCTGTCCATATGAGTGTTGATCGGTTGAGTATACCCGGTCATCTGCATTCGTCTCGTCGATACGCCTCGTATATTTTGCCAGTTCCGATGGCGATGGCGTCCGAGTTCCCGTGTGTCAACATATACCCGCCTTTCCTCACGTACTACTCCTTGTGAGAGATGATATTTTCTTCGTCGTTGGTCTTGTCGAAAGTGTTCTCTCGCTGTACCCAGCGTACTGTCCCTATAGTCGGAAATATAATGGTCAGACGTAATGTGTTTCCGTCGGTGTGGTGGATAACAGTCACGCCCATGAGGATCATAATCAGACCTCCTGACATTTCTTTCAGCATCAAAATTGGGAGGGTTTGTGGCCTTCCTACTTGACGGCTGAGCCAACTGCTCTTCTGCGTGTTGTACCTTGAAAGAGTCTAATTTCGCCGCACCGCTGCTAGTGTTGGTTAGGTAGCTCATTCGCTGGTGACGAGCCTGGGGGAGTTTCTGTTGCGTAAGTGTTTTTGCCATGCCGACTATTTTTACTGCCCTGAAGTTCTTCTCTCAGTTGCTTATGGCTATGCGTTGTTGTTACGGTATCAGTCCCTTTCATAGTTCGGTCATAGTCTTCACATCGTTCAGCCCAGGAGAGTGGGTTGGATTGCCTCTTTTCGTTCACGTCACATGCGATGAAATTACCTCGGCTTGTACATCTGATTCCACTGGGTTTGACAAGTGTAGCGAGGAGATGTCCACGCCCTTAGTCCTTTCAGATGCAAGCCGCCTGCCCGATAATATTTGATATTTGGGCCACTTTTGACCACTGTCCCTCATTTTTACAACTTCTGCCCACGTTCTCTTTAATCCGAGGGAGGAAGGTGACAACACTTTCTCAGCTGGAAGCGCAGTGCTAGTCTTCAGTTGCTTATTCGAATGCAGTTGTGGCCAGGCGTCCACCTTTTCAATTTCTATCGAAGGACTGCTCGTTTGCCTAGACCTGTCAATTTTGACTTTACGTTGTCTCTGAGGTTTGGGAGGTTCCCAAAGTAAAGTGGTTTCGTTGTTCCAGCTATCCTCAACGTAAAATATCGAGGTTGGCAGTTGAGAGGATACTGTCGTCGTTGGGCTAACACAGGCGTTCCTCTCTCGTGGGGCGTCTGGTCCCGTACCATTATATTCTGTATCACTTTGGGAAGCTACTACAAATTGAAAGTTCTGTTGCCGCTCGTCGGTGAGACAATCTTCCCGATCTGGTGAGTCCACGTCCGGAGCATGATCCAAGATCGTCTGAGTTTCTTTGTCAATAAGTGGACCAGTTTCACTCCGACACACTGACAGATGATCAGTTTGAGTGTCTCTACTAATAAATATGTTATGTTCTCGCTGATTCACTCTCTTGACTACTGACTGCTTACTTTCGTAACACGAAGCGACCGTTAGAACACCATCCGACCGAAGTTCATTCGTACATGATACGATTGGAGAACGTTGTGTGCTAGTTTGGCCCATTACACGATCGCTGACTTTTTGGGTCATTTTGCGCCGTAATCCAGGGAAGGTCACTTTGTTTGATTTACTTTTGACGTTAGAATTCTTCGTAGGCGAGGGTTGAGTTTCTGACTGCCTAACTATCTCCATGACCAGGTCGACTAATAGACGACGAACACTGTGTTGATCATTTAATGACACCTTGCGCCGCACCTTTCCCGAGGAGAGTTTTCGGGTGTCTCGAACGAGATTCCAAGTCGATTTAATTGCATCTATGGTGCCTTTTAGCAGGCACTGTAGACTTTCATGATCACTGACAGGCAGGCGGTGATGGGATCTGCCCAACGAATCTCTTCGGGGATCAGTTAAAAGTGTCCAGATGTTCCACGCAGCATCATACGTATAGAAGCCATCAGCATCGAGAGTTTCATTCGTTTCGTGGTCACCTAAGATCGCTTTTACCACAGAAGTTGGCACAATGTTCTTTTGGGTCTGGGGATGCAAAGCCGGAGTCACGACATCTGAAGCACGAACTGTTGATTTCAGGAAGTTCCTCTTGGGAACTAATCCGTAGAGGGGAGCAGCAGTCTTCATTGAACATTGGCAGCTTCGTGTTGCGTAGGAAGGTGTCCCAGGTCCACCGGATAAGTCCAAAGCATTCAAAAGTTGCGAGCTGCGGATACTGGTGACATCGATATGGTCGTCCGATGACGTGGTGTTATTCATGGCCAAGTGGTGTCGCAATTGTTCAAATTTCATGTTGATCAAAGATTTTGTTCAGTAATGTGACTTTGTATTATCCTTTCTGTTGTTTGTGTTAATTTTATTTATTATACCTTATTCTAGGCAACTTTGCTTATAATAATTATTCTCGGCCTTTGAAGGAACAGTAGTGCATCTTAAAGTAATCTGTTCTCGAGGCCAGCCGAAAATAGAATTCAAGAATAAGAACTCCTTTATATTACAAATAATAAGATTGGCCTTGTTACACATGTTATGGAGCCATAGAAGAATAATACAGCCTCTACAATAATGATAAATCTATAGGCTTGTATTAAGATGGCGGGTTTCATAGAATTTACTTTGAAATCGATCAAATTTTAATTATAAACGATTTTCGATGATAAATTTGAACGGAACATTTATGTCACACATAAAGTACACAAAAATTATTCAATCAGCCGACATTTGATGAATTTGAAGTCCAATGGGAGGGCTAACGCTGTAGACAATGTCCGACCGATCCGCAATTCACTCGGCGCGATGTAAGTGAAGATAACTTTTCATCTCGACGCCGTAGACGCTTGCTTCGAAGTTCTAAAGAGTCCTTTCGATGTCCCCCAACTCACGGCACACCAGGATCCGTCAGCTTACAAATGGTTACGCCGGGATATGATGTAATTCCGGAGCTCCGTCAAAAGACGTCTTAACACTGTAGAATCCATTGTCGCTCTTTTAAGCAATGCACCACAAAACGCAATGTACCACCATCGGCAATGCAGAAATAAGCAATGCACCAACATCAGCAATACTGCAAAATAAGTAGTGTACCATGATAAGGAATGCACTATAATACAATACGCAATACAGCACAATACGCGATACATCGCAATAGGCAAAGTACCATAATATGTACCACAATACACCGTAAGCATTGCATTACAACAAGCAATACAGCACAATATGCAATACACCACAGTACGCAATGTATCGCATTTAACAAAACACAATAATACGCAATGCACCGCAATACGCAATAAGCACTGTGTTGCAATAAGCAATACAGCACGCGATGCACTGCAATACGCATTGCATTACAATCAGTAATGCACCACCATTTGCAGTGGACCACAATAAGCAATACAGTACAATATGCAATCCACCACAATACGCAAACGTGATGTATCGCATCAAGCAAAGCACAATAATACGCAATGCACCACAATACAGCACGATACGTAATAAGAACTGCATTACAATGAGCAATATAGCACGTTATGCACTACAGTACGTAATGCATAACAGTACAAATCAACAACCAGCAAAATCTGCAATGCACTGCAATCAGCGAAGCATCGCAATAAGCAATTTACCACAATACGCAATACAAACTGCATCGGACTGCATTATAATAAGCAATACAGCATACGATGCACTAAAATCAGCATTGTATTTGCAGTGCAACACAATAAGTAATACAGCACAATAGCAATGCCCACTGCATTAGATAAATAGATAATGATTCGATAAGTAATATAGCACATGATGCATTACGATACGCAATGCATTACAATAAGCAATACACCACAATACGCAATACAGTGCACCACAATAAGCAATACAGCACAATACGCAATGTATTACAATGAGCAATACAGCACAATACACAATGCACCACAATACGGAATAAGCATTGCATTATAATAAGCAATACAGCATGCAATGCACTACAATACGTCATGCATAACAACACGCAATGCACCATATTGCAGTGCACCACAATAAGGCCAATAAGCAATACGGAACACGATGTACTACGTATTGCATACAATACGCAATGCACCACAATACGCAATACACCACAATACTTAATGAGCAATACAGTACGCGATGCACTACAACACGTAATGCATAACAATACGCAACATACACCATAATAAACAATACAGCCCAATACGCAATGCGCCATCGGCGATTCGGTGCAATAAGCAATGCACCATTTTAGGAATTGCAGCGCAATAAGTAGTGCAGCCTTATATTAAGTGTACCACAAAAAACAATGCACCACTATATATCCCATCTATCCATGGGATGGATAGGATGGACCATGAACTTTTAGTACACCGCCAATCGACTGCTTTTACAAGGGGACACCAGTATCGATTGGTGAGGGACAATGCAAGGTTATGGTGTCGCAGGGAATTTTTCTCTTATAGGGTTGTTAATAGATGGAATAGCTTACACCCGGAGGTAGTAAATTGTAACACAATTGACACGTTTAAAAAGAAATACGATGAGCATGTTGGGGTAAATCGAGAAGCTATTCATACTTAGAATAAGACAACCATAAGTATTCTTTATGGGCATTGTATAATATTTTATCATGAATATATATTGTTTACAATCTGCGTTAATTGCATTTTTAATTGGGTTGCTGTATTTTTGAAATATATGACAACCATATTTTTATGGGCATCTTTTTATCAGCCACCTCGTTGGGCATTTTGCCTGTTGTGGCGTTGTATTTGTATTTGTATATTCAGGGCACCACATTAAGCAATACAGGACAATACTTAACGCACCTCCATCGCCAATACAGCACAGTGCTTATTGCACCACAATCGGCAATACAGAATATAGAGTAGTGTTTATTGCGCCACCATCGGCAATACAGCACAATAAGCAATGCACCACCATAGGCAATACAGCACAATAATTAGTGTACCACCATATTCAAAGCACCGCAATAAGCAATGCACCACCATAGGCAATACAGCACAATAATTAGTGTACCACCATATTCAAAGTACCGCAATAAGCAATGCACCACTATATTCAAAGCACCGCAATAAGCAATGCACCACCATAGGCAATACAGCACAATAATTAGTGTACCACCATATTCAAAGCACCGCAATAAGCAATGCACCACTATATTCAAAGCACCACAATAAGCAATACACTACTATATTCAGTGCACCACATTAAGCACAATACGCAATACACCACAATAAGCAAAACAACACAATGCGTAATTTACCCCCATCGGCAATACAGCACAATAAGCAATGCGCCACAATATGCAGTGCACCACAATACGCAATGAACCACAATACACCATATGCACTGCATCAGAATAAGCAATATGACATGTGATTCACTAAAATACGTGATGCATAACAATGCGCAATTGGCCAATATTTGGCATATAGTGGTGCATTGCTTATTAGCAATGCAGCACAATACCTCATGTACCGCAATACCGCACAATACGCGATGCATCGCACTAAACAAAGCACCATAATACGCAATGAGCCATAATAAGCCATAAGCACTGCATTACAATGAGCAATACAGCACTCAGTGCACTACAACACGTAAAGCATCACAATCAGTAATGTAGTAATGTGTGTAATCAGTAATATTGTACACCACAAATAAGCAATGCAGCATAGTATGCGATGCATCGCAATAAGAAAAGCACTATAAAAAGCACTATAGTACGCAATGCACCACAATACGCATTAAATGCGGCATTACAATGAGCAATACAGCACGCGATGCACTACAATATGCAATGCACCGCAATCAGTAATGCATCATTATTTTTGCAGTGCCACAATAAGCAATGCAGCACAATGCGCAATGAGAAGCAAGTATTCATTCTCGACTCAAAATGAAACTTGTCAATTTCCCCATAAAGAGATCTGTCCAATGCCCCACCCTGGGTACCCGGACCCTGTGTATTGGGAGCACTGGTCCCCGTTTAAAATATTAGTGTTTACACAGAGAAACCCCTATTGGTTTGAAATCAAAACTGGATCAAGCCCGGACAGCAGACGGGGAATTTTCTATCACATTCACAAACCCAAGAAAACCATTTTCCAAAAGCAGTTTCATTATCTCGCCCCCAAAAACCACAATAACTTAAACCGTGATTTCAAAATGATAAAAATTTAAATTCCTTTAAAATCCATTATTCACTACATAAATAACCGATAACATTCAACTTCTATACTTTAAATGGAAAATAATTAGCTTCAGAAACCATTTTAAAGTTATAATAAAGTTGAAATTTACACGTGATTGGATTGCGAAAATCATGTTTAAGGTTACTTTATTCACTCTGCTTTATGGATGTGTTTGCCACCAACATGAATATTTTATATAGTTTGCCTTGGACAGATCGCACTGATCCCTTAGGCGCAACAAAAGGGGACCATGTATATTGTTTGCGTATGTTCGTATACGTACCGTGCTGTATTTAATTTGTGTTTTTATGTAGTGTATATGCGTGTGTTAATAAATTTCAGTTTCAGTTTTCTTAGAATGGAAATTTTAACCCTCGATAGTCGCATCGAAAAGATGAATAAATAAGGAATAAAGAAAATTTTGTTTCCCTCTCTTCTCCTTAGGAGGAAGGGGTACGGTGACCATATTAACTACCGGAGAAATCATGGAATTCGTTTATGAAAACCGTGACAAAACACGCAAACCTTTAATAAAACTAGGACATTTTTTCAAACGTAACCGGGTCCAGAAAATTCGCCGTCGGAAAATTCAAAATATAACCAGCCAGAGCGAGTCAACCAAAACAACAAGACCGAAGCTGATCCTTAGCTAAAGCTCTCTCCAGACGATTCCCCATTTAAACTAATTCCACATTGCTCACCAAAATAGGTTTAGAACCAGACTCAACCTGGCAGTTATAAAGGATATTTATATCATCAACTCACTAAGTTGCTCACTCATTCTATCATCAACTCACTAGGTTGCTCACTCTGTTACACACTCAATAACCAGGTCATCCCCTCACTCACTAAGTCACTTACTCCATCTCTAGGTAACTCGCTCACTCACAAATATCAATCACTCTGTCACTCACTCACTCACTAACTACTGTATCATTCACTGCCTCACTCAGTTGATTATTCCGCGCTTTCTTACTGGCTTCATATTCGACTCGTGTCGAACTGTTGTCGGTGAAATTTCCTAGCGGTGAAAATATGGCGGTGAATTTTCCGTCAACCGGGCATAACAGTGCAAAATTGCAAACTTATAATTCAAAACGAAAATATTATCACACTACTTCCACATAGGGTTGCTGAAATATCATCAGGAAGGCGCTTGTCAGACTTCCCGTGCATACGGAATTGAAGGGCATATGTAATATGTTATGAAGGAAGGGGGAGTACGTTACATACTCTTATATTATTGGGGAGGGGAGAGAGTTCATGCACTATCAATATACGGGTGTTGCATGGGGTAATAAAATCCTCAACGATATTCGAGTGGAAGACGTTGAGGTCCTAAATCTTCTAAAAAATGTATGTACAAGCAAAGCACAAGGACCAGATGAGATCTATCCCATGGTTCTCAGAGAATGTGCTAATGAATTGTTGGGGCCAGTCGCACAGATATACAGGAGTAGTGTTGCTGAGGGTATCGTCCCAAGGGATTGGAAACTTGCTAACGTTGTTCCGATATTTAAGAAGGGAAATAGAGAAGCCGTGTCCAGTTATCGTCCAGTGAGTTTGACGAGCTCCTTCTCGAAAATTATGGAAATTATTATCAAAATTATTATTCACAACTTGCTATTGGTGAAGTGGATATACGAGAATAATGTATTGTCGGATAATCAGCATGGGTTCAGGAAGGGAAGTCATGTGTGACTAACCTCCTTTGCTTCTATGATCACGTGACGATGGCTTTGGGTAAGGACAAAAATGCAGATGTTGTTTACCTTGATTTCCAGAAGGCATTGATCGGGTGGTAAACTCTTGTAGCGTTTACACGAGATTAGGGGCAACTTGCTGAATTGGATAGAATCGTGGTTAAGAGATAGGTCCCAAAACAAAATACTACGCAAAAAAAGTGAAATTGGAGGCCAAACCTTCAATGGTGATCTAAAAAAAACTGTGTTCAATCAGAAACGATGTGAACAAACATTCTGCGCGAATGACCCCAAAATCATCGGAAGATGAAGGAAAAAAAGCGTCAATTTTTGAAGAACACTGACTTTTTGTGACACTTGCTTAATGTTTTTTTTTATCTCACATGGGTGATGATGTCAGTCTTTCCACCATGACCGATGTTTATGTCCATAACACAACTTTTACAAAAAGAAAAAGTCAGCCTTTTTCTGGAACGTTTGATGAAAGGAAATTCATCGGAATAAATATTTTAAATTAATTAAATATCTTTTTGCTTATCAGTATTCGTGTTTTGCTATCGCACGTACGTAACTTCAACAAAAGAGGAAGTTTTGACCACATGCGTGTCATTGTAATCTTCAATTATTATCCAGGACTATTGGCTGCTAAGCTATTTCTCTGCACGATAAGACAAACAAATTTTCTTGTTACCATCAGGGGTTTGTAAAACCCCTATTTATAGCCACTATAATGAGGGCCACCGATATAATCCTGATCAAGTCGCCTTACCCCCATTTACGACGTGTAACGTCATTTCGAAAGAGTGAAAAAACAGAGGCAAAAGACTTTTTGCTCCACAAGAAATTCCTTAGGGATTGTTTTCAGAAGCGGGGATTCTTTGTCAATGAAGTGGGGAATTTTTAGGGACAATTAGGGATTTTTGTGATTTTCGTAAAAATTCGGGAGATTTAAGAACTTTTCGGGAGGTCGAGAGATGAAGCTAAAATTCGGGAGACAGCTATGAGTAAGACAACCATAAGTATTCTTTATGGGCATTGTATAATATTTTATTATGTATATATACATGGTTTCCAGTTAATTGCATTTTTAATTGGGTTGCTGTATTTTTGAAATATATGACATCCATATTTGTTATGGGCATCTTTTCTCAACCAAACCTCGTTGGCCATTTCGCCTGTTGTGGCGTTGTATTTGTATTTATTGCAGATCGTCAGGACATGGGCCGTCCATTTCAAATTTTTATGCATAGTTACACCAAGATATTTTATTCCTTCAGTTTTATGGATTATGGGACAGGAATAGTTCACTTGCAAACATTCCTTATTATGACAATGAATTATAATACTATGCGTATTGTTTTTATGGGTATAGAGTTGAAATTTTATATATTTAGTTTTAGTCAAATTCAACGATAATTTATTATTTTTTATCCAACTACTTAATATGGCTAGCTCATGTTCAGTTTTTAATGTCGAAAGATTATTTTCCGTAATTATGGGGACTGTGCTATCAGCATAGCTTATGACATTACCCTGTAATTCAAGATATTTTATATTATTTACATAAATTAAAAATAATATGGGGCCCAACACAGAACCTTGAGGGACACCATTCTTCATAAATAGAAAATGACTTAGCTCAGTATCAAGTTTTACGGACTGCATCCGATTTGACAAATAACTTTTAAACAAGTTGTAGATAAAACTAATTCCCGCGCAAAACAATTTCTTAAGGAGAATTTCATGATTTACTGTATCGAATGCTTTTCTTAAGTCTAAGAAGACAGCTGCAGCTTGTTTGTTGCCGTTGACTGCTTCATAAATACATTCTGTAAGTTTTAAGATAGCCATCTCAGTATTTTTGTACTCCAGAAAATCGAATTGTGTGTCTGTAAAGTAAAAATTTGAGTGTAAGAAATGCATACACTTTTATTTTAACTTAAAGTTTAATTATCTGGGAAAAATAGGAAAAACAGAAATTGGACGGTAATTATTGAATTCATTTATACTGCCAGATTTGTAGATGGGAGTTATTATAGAATATTTCAATTTTTCAATGAATTTTCCCTCAAAAACTGGAGTATTTATCAAATATGTTACAAAGCGGATACGATATTTACAAACAATTTTCAACATTTTAGGCGAAATACCATACCATCATAACCTATAACATTATTATTATGCAATTTTAAAATCGCGAAGATTGATGACCAATTGATGGTTAAGATTTTCACAAGGTTCATCATTGTTCAAATTTATAAAGAATTCATTCATTTTTTTCTTCAGCAAGAGTTTTGCGAGTTTGATCAAGAAGGAGTATTTTTAGAGGTTTCCCCACTCACGTAGTTATTTATTAGTTTCCATTGTTTTTTTTTATCATTACCACAGTTGAAAAATTTTATATGGAAATACGTCTCCTTTGTTCTTTTCAGTTTTCGTTTCAACAATTTATTGAAGTGTTTATGTCTGTCTGATATCAGTATTGTCCGGATTTCGCTTAAAGTTTTTATGTAACTTTTCCTTTACATCAATCATTTCCTCTAATTCGACTGTAATCCATTCAGAGAGAGTTTCAACTTATTATTTTTCCTATTATTTTTTGGTAAAATACCTCTCCAAAACTAGGAATATTTGAAAACCATATTTAAAAATGTCTCGCATAGCAGATCAACATCATTTTCAGTGTTAATATTCTCACCAAAGCGATAATGTTTAATACATATTTTGTATCTACTATAATCAATTTTATATTGAGACTGAGGGAGAAAATGTTCACGTTTCAAGTTTTTATCATTGCTGGTTCGAGTACATTTCAATATAACTGGCCAGTTGATCAATAATGATATTGCAGTTTGGAATTTCTAATAAAACTCGAATGGGTGTTTACGTTTGAATTGCCGCACATGGTAAAATATGCATATGGCCATCTGGTTGGCCTTTGTCATTCACGAGGTATTAGTTGATTGTTGACGCCGTCCATGTACGGTGCTTTTCAACATATATATACGCTCCAAGGTTGAAATATTCTATCTGCTTCCATAGCTCAGATGGTAGAGCACTCGTCCGGCAAGCGAGAGACCGGGGTTCGAGTCCCCGTGAGGGCAGTGATGAATTTTCTTCCTTGTAATCGTCATCTCCACAAATAACCAGTCTTTCGATGAATCTTGTATTGGTAAAATATGTTTTTCAGCGATCGGGTGAGATGTCCGTTGATATAAATTTTCGTTGGTTCGAGTCGTTCGTAGCTCTGGCACCCCGTCAATTTCAATATTTTAGAAGACTGATCTCACAGTTCAATCTTATCAATCTCAATTTGAATACTTTCAGTTTTTTGTTTCAAAACACGGTTCTCAACTTCCAATTTTCTTTTTGGCACTTCGGATTTCATTTCTCTTAGGGCGGTATTCACCGACATGGTTTAAGCTATAGTCACAATTTTTTGATAAGAGATCGACACGGATTGGTTAAATTTAGGGTTTTAACCAATCTATGTTGATCTCTTATCCAAAAATTGTAACTACATGTTTAAACCATGTCGGGGAATACCGCCCTTAATGTTTCATCGTTGAATCCAGGGCTTTCTTGAGTTCTAGTATTTCAAGTCGAACGGCACTGTAAATAAAATTTGATAATGAAAATAGAGTTGCATATTGTAGCATGACCCGGCCTTTAGAAGATTGCGTTTTTTCTTATGTCTGAAACTCCTCACGACAGCGGCCCGTTCTCCCCGGAACCAAAAATAGTACATATGTACTGACCCGTTATGATGGAATAGTCGTAGTCAGATATCTAGCCTCTCTCCGGAGAGAAGAGAGAGCGTCCAGAACCCCGCGCGAACATCGAGAATGTAAAATGAAAACTTGAGAAGCCCACTAGGGCAACAGCTTCATAAAAGCGAAGCAAATTTATAACTAAATCTGCACACATGAAACATGGCTACACGCAAATAAACGCTAGCCGATGGCGGTACATTTCAATAAATAAAGGGGGTATGCATTGCTATAACAGCAATGATTGGAACCCTATATACACCACTCATGGTATTGGTAAGTCGAACGGCTTTACATTCGTCGGTCATTTAGGCAAGGTAATCCGCTTATATCCCGCAAGGGACAGAGCGGGGGCCATATGTTTGGTGTTATGGTCATTTTCAGTCAGTTCATTTTTTAATCTTGTGTTCAGTTTCTCCACCTGTTTCCGGATTGCATTGACTGCAGCACCACGAAATTTTTTTTATCGTTTTCTAATTTCCTGAAATTTGACTCTGAAACAGCAACACATTTTGGATGATAAAGTAATTTACAACGGGTACAATGGAATATCTCTTGTTTATCGAATATCGTACCCTTGCAAGACGAGCATTTAGATTCCATTATGATATTTGACGAGGAAAAAACTCACATATTAAAATCAAAATACTCATGCACCTGGAGGTGTAGTATTTAACTGACCCCCAAAATATTTTTGTACTCACATTTCATTTGTTGATTGTATTCAATTTCATTAATCCGTCTGCACGAAATTAATTTCACTGGGTAAACAGTTTTATAGTTTAACTCGCTAACATAGCGAAACACAGCATAGAATTCAAATCGACAAAAAAAAAATAAATAAAGGCTTGGTAAATTAGTAAACATGAGCTACTACTCATGCAACCTCCTCCATCGACGTGTTGCCAATGACACGATTTTCATACGTTCAAGATTTGCTCAAATCGAAAAGAAATAATTTTTTTGGACGAGATAAAGTAAGTCGTGGCATTACTGTGGGTATTGCAGAATAAATGTGAATTCATAGAAATGTTCCCTCTAAACTCATGGCCACACGGTGAATTAAAAATGTAAGTGAATGATCATTGAAAACCGTTACACGAGCTAAAAAATGTTTTTAATGATTTGAGTTGAGGCTTTCTCTCTCTTAAAAGACGTTCGAATATTATTCACTGTCATTTTGCGTCATACGAAGCCGTCCAGACCAGAATCAAAGATTTCTCTCCATCTTTGATCCTGGTCTTGTTACGAAGCCGTTAACCCATTCGAGAAATTAAATTAGTACGCCAGCACTTTTAGTGTCTATATATTCAAGCGAAGTATAACATGCAGGGTGAACGTGACGCTTTCTGCAAAACGAAAAAGGGGTGATAGGCGAGTCCGAGTGGAATATAAAACACCCTACAAACCCTGTCCTATCTCAAACCGTTTTCAAGTTTTTTTTATTAAAACGACCAAACAGCACATTACAAGATGCAAATATATAATACTATATACAAATACTAACATATGTTACACGACACAAAACACACACGCATATAATACATGCACTATGTAGCCCCAAGGGACTATAAAGTCCAGTTATGGTGGATAATCGATTATGGATGAAAAATGCGTCAAGTCTGAAAATGCTCAAATTTGTGAGCTTTCTGAAAGACCTACGCGCAAAATAAGCACAGATTTGGAAAGAGCAAGAGAAAAAAAAAATTTCTATTAGAGATGGCACTAATACCATCTAAATATCTGGATTTACTGGCGAGCTACAAACGTCGAAGATTGGCAAAGTTAAAAATCGAATTTTCGCCAAACTTTTTCATCGCCAATTCCTCAAACACCATTCTAGCTACATTGGTCGAATTTACCAAAAACTTTTCCATTTTACCAGCTTCGAAAAAAAAGAGCTTACAACAAACTATATCGGTTTTATGGTTCAGGAGCCTTTTGTTTGCAAACCAGCGTTTTCCAAGTAGACACCTTATAGATTTTTGCGACAATTCGATTTTCCACTTCACCAATCTCTCAGCGCAAGTTACCGCCGTTAAATCCAGATATCCTGATACAGGTAATGCCACTTTATAGGATATTTTTCTGCAAAATCAAATTGTCACCAAAATCTGTAATCGCAAATTCCGAATTTTCGTCGATTATTTACTTTGATAAACGCTGATTTGCAAACGAAAACCTAAATCACAACCCCGACATGGTTTACGTTTTTGGTAAATTTAAACGATTGTAGCTAGAAGGTGTGTTTGAGGAATTATCAAATAAAAATTTTTGGTGCCAATTCGATTTTGAACTTTGTTAATTTTTCAGCATTAGTAGCTCACCATCAAAACCAGATATTTCGATGAAATTGGTATCATTTTATGAGAATTTTTCTGCTCTTTTCAAATATGTGTTTAATTTGCTTGCTTGTAGTTTTTCTAGAAACTTCACAAATTTGGGGGTTTTCATGCTTAACTCATTTTTTTCCATAATCGATTATTCACTATAACTCGAAAATGGTTGGAGATAGGACAGGGTTGGTAGGGTGTTTAATGTCCCACTCGGGCTCGTCTATTACTCCCTTTCGTTTGGCAGAACAGGTCACGTTCACCCGGTATAGACCAGGTTTTGGTTAAATACGGTACAAGAAATTCTTGGTTTGAACGTGGAAGATGGTTGCACATATCGAACGTACCGATATTAAATTTGTCACGGAATATGTGGTTGCAGTTCGGAGACGGTAGAAGCTGTAGACGAGATGTGGCATGGGAAAGTTTCTTTAATATATGAAATAATTTCTGAACGGAGAGTGCTAAAGCTATGAGAACCGTTTCCAGGTCAATAAGATACTCATACAAGGATGACGTCACTCTCCGCTACCATACGAAGGTTTTTAACAACTGGCTGATGCGAAGATATATTTCGGAAAGAGAGAAAATTCAACTGCCCCTGCGGGGAATCGAACCCACGTCCTTTCACTTTCAGGGTGAACGCCCTAGACCAGTGTTTCTTAACCTTTTTTTGTCCGTGGCTCCCTTTGAACCATATTTTTTTCTCGTGGCTCCACTGTCTTACCCAGAGTTTTCAACTCTCATCTAGAAGCAAGACACTTTACACGAATTGAAATGATTTTTTTCAGTGAATTTATACTGAATGAAAATATTGCAAAGAAAATTGGCCTCCAGACCACTAGCCTATAATTTATTGATCTCCCCGCTAGTCCGAGTTCTATCAGGACCGTCTCAATATCATGAGGACCCCCCTCCTTAGGCAAAGTGCTGCTATGGTAGTCCCATACTTTAGCTGGAAATAAACAGCCTACATATTTCCTATATTTATTTTGAAAATTAATTGTACTATACAAAATATCATAAGGTGGGGTCACTTATGGGCATGAAGCCCCTCACAAGAGTGGGACTGACAGAGCTATAGCCCGGGACCAAACTATGGTTTTCATAAAAAAAAAATTTTCATACAATTTTTCATATAGGGAAGGATGTCTTAAAAATTTAGCCGGGGACGTGCGAAAAACCCCATCCTAGGGAACTTGTTGTAAAATGTAGGCAGTGAGGCCTGGGTGGGTCCATGTCCTAAACAAGGCCCTGGTTTTATGGGTGGTTTTGTTGGATTCTTTCTTCTCACTGTAAGTGTTAGTCGCTAATATAAAATCTTTATTTCTTCACACCTTAATTTTTCTTCTCAGCTCTCCAAACCACCTGTCATGGCTCCTTTCTCCATTTCCTTCCGTGGCCCCCTTGAAGTATCCCAGTACCACAAGGGGGCCATACGGCCCCCGGTTGAGAACCACTGCCCTAGACCACTAGACTACAGAGGCACTGAATCTCTCAATCTTTCCTTGGAGCTCGTGTACACTGAAAGGGACCGTACATGGACAGCCGGGCCAGACTCAGGCCAAGCTCACAACTGCTGACACTGCCACCAGATGGCGACTTATACAAGGATGACGTCACTCTCCGCTACCATACGAAGGTTTTTAACAACTGGCTGATGCGAAGATATATTTCGGAAAGAGAGAAAATTCAACTGCCCCTGCGGGGCCTCTGTAGTCTAGTGATCTAGGGCGTTCACCCGGAAAGTGAAAGGACGTGGGTTCGATTCCCCGCAGGGGCAGTTGAATTTTCTCTCTTTCTGAAATATATCTTCGCCAGTTGTTAAAAACCTTCAATAAGATACTCGCCTACAGTACTAAAAGATGGTCGAAGGTGTGACGAGTTCGATAACCACATTAGTCTTTGTCAGAATCTTTCCTGATGAGAAGGCTCAATAGAAACGGTGATAAGATGCTACTCATTGAACGCTTAGCCATTTCAGCTCTATTTCGTCTTCCAATTTAAACTGTACCTTCATGGTACGTGATTTTTGTCATCCCAAATTTGAGTAAATCTTTCCTTGGAAGGCCTCCTTGAAACCCTAGGCTGACTTATCTGCCATCTTGCCATCTTTGAGCGAAGTTTGATGGCAGTATTATCGGTATATATATATAGCTCTCTGTTCCCCTATTCTACTTTTATTGAAGTTTTGATGTCACTTGGAGCGGCAAAACCAGTTTATTTTTGTTCTAAGATGGAGGATGATGTGAGTCCGTCCTCCTTCCTGGGCACCTTACTTCACAACAAATTTCAGAAGGAACCCTGATCCCGTTCAAAACCGGTTCAGGCTATCTTTCGATATCAATACTGTATCTGTATGCAAGTTCGCATATTTTTTTTATATTAGCTAAATAATACTATTAGTTTCAATTTCAAATTTATTTTACAATTTGTGTGAATACAGATTATATAATGCTAATAGTAACCAAGGAGACGATCTCCCATTCTGGTTGTTACAATTAATAGATTTATCAAATACACTACAGTAATATTTGTAGATGTATGTTGGAAAAAGTACGAAAGAGAAAAAGAATATGTTATTTTTATAATTTATGTTATTAAATTTCTAACTACTAGTTTAGACGAACTTTCAATCCACCCGTCAGTTTTTTTCGTGACTTAAGGCCGTTTACACGAGGCAAGTGCTTTAGTTGCCAACTTAATTTTAAGTTGCCAAGTACAATACAATGTATGCAGACGATAAGGGCCGTTTACACGGCTTTAGTTGGCAAGTGCACAAGTGATTTAGTTGGTAAGTGAATACGAACGTTCTATTTTTTCCGGTTAAGTAGACCTATGCGCATGCGTCAGTGGGCGTGACCTGTCGCTCTTGGAGGGGTCTTTTTGCTCTCTCACGGAGGGTTTTATTTTGATCTCAAGCGTGAAGCTGTTCATGCTCCGTCATCTCCTGAAGTTTCGCTAGAATTCCTCGGAAATATTGGATGGTGAGGTGGCCAGAGGACACAACCTTGAAGTTTGTTGAAAAATATCTTCGCCATGAATGTTTGTTGAACTATAGAAATGAAAATTACCTTAAAAAACAAGCTAAAAATTATTCGATGTTGGAAAAAGCTATGGAATATTCTGTCGACGTGATGTCAGGAGTTGAAAAAATTTGAAGATTCAAAAATATATATCAGGTGTGGAGGATTTATATATTAAAAAACTGGAGGAGGGTTTCGAATATTTCTCTCGTCCAGAATGAATTTGCTGCCATCTGTTGTAAAAATACATGATCAAATATTTAACATAAAGATATCTCTATAGATCAAATTAAAAAATAATAATAATTTCGAAAATTTGGAAATAATTTTTATGTTTAATGAATTTTTATTTAATTTTTAACCCTTAGAATTTCCTGCGAATGCCAAGAATCTTCTCCCATATTTTCGGCTTACATAATTCATAATTTATCTCCTCGTTAACTTCGATTAAAATATCATATAATCGATATTTACAACTTAGAGGAGAAATAGAGAAATCTTATATTTCTTCTCGATGACTTACGTAAGTTTATATGTTGTGTATTCTTTTTTCCCCTCTTGGGTAAGTGAAAGTGAATAAATTTATATATTTTTTAAAAAATATATAATGTGGCTCTGATCGCAGCATTCGTAAGTTCTACCTGATCATCTTCATCCATCGTTACGAAAGCTATGAGCTTTAAAAAAAGCACTTCTCTGAATGCCAGATAAATAAAAAATTATTACTATTCCCGCGCGTTGTGCGTCTCTCTCTCTCCGTGGATTTGAGTAGACTGAAGCGCGCATGCGCTAACTGCGCTCACCTCCGTAAAAATTATCCAATGAGCGTCTACTTATCACTTATCGTGTGGACACTTTCAAGAAGAATCGGTAAGTTAAAATTAAGTTACCAACTAAAGCACTTGCCTCGTGTAAACGGGCCTTTATTAAAATTCCAAGGAAGTTGGTGAGATGTGGCCGAGAATATGCAGGCATGAATCAGTGAACATGGGTACTTTAATAACGGAACGATTACATGTTAGTACGTGAACATCATAATTAAGAGAGAGCGAGCTTACAGTGGTGCATGCGCACAATTTAATACATACTTCACCACCCACCGATTCCGGCCATATCACTATGAGTTACTTACCCCGCCCGCCCTGGCGAATCACATTCGCCATACGGGGGTTCCCCGGAGGGAACATTTATTTTGTCAATTAAAAAAACCCACTATATATAAATATATATACATTCTACCCCGGGGGCATCCGAGGTTGACAATGCACTTTGCAAAACAATTTACATTGTATTACAATTATAATAGAACAAAACTTATTCTACTACTATTGCAGCGCTTACACATTACACCTCGGGCACCACCATTAACATACCGCGAGCAGGAATTTGATGCTCCCGAGGTTATTGTATTAAGACACTATTTATACGTCATTATTGCTTTATATAAATACAAATACAACGCCACAACAGGCAAAATGCCCAACGAAGTGGCTGAGAAAAAGATGCCCATAACAAATATGGATGTCATATTTCAAAAATACAGCAACCCAATTAAAAACACAATCACAAAAAATATAAACAATATTATACAATGCCCATAAAGAACTGGTGTTCCCTTGTAAAAGCAGTCGTTTGACGGTATACTAATAACTCACGGTCCATCCTATTCATACCGTTGAAAATCTTGAACACTTCGATCATGTCTCTCCGACACCTGCGTTCATCCAATGTAAACATATTGAAAAAATGAAGTCTCTCTTCATGGACACGCGTAGCTTTTCTCAGCACTCCCTTCAACCTATGTCCCTCTGTAGGTATGGTCTCCGAAACCTTACAGCATACTCCAGTCCAGGACGAACTAAGCCCCAGAAAAGCGGGAGAATGAGTATGGGAGAACGCGAAGAGACCTTTTTGAAAATCAAACCGAGCATTCTATTCGATTTTTCGACCACTGTTGAACAATGTTCAGAAAACCTAAGCCACTCATCAATGACAATTCCCAAATCGGTGACCCTAGTTAATATATTTGACATTGACTTTTATAAATATACATTAATATACATACGTTTTATCAGTCTTCGAAATGTTGAACATGTGATCCATTCATATTATCTAACATCAACTGGAACATACTGACGCAAACCAGTTCAAAACAATATAAATTTGCTCAAGAATATGACATAAAATTCCTATCAAAACATGAATATATCCAAAAATTAAAATGAACAAAATTTTAACATGTGTGTGTGTGTGTTATTTGTCACTATTCACACACTTACTATATGCACATTGTTATATGCATGTTGCTGTATACTGGTAATATTTGCACATGTTATCCTGAGCCATATATATATACACACACACATACATACGCACGCATATACCATATGCAGTTTACTGTCGTGAACGAGTTGGGTCGGAAATGATGTCGCCATCTATCGGTGGTCGCCTCAAGTTCGTTAGGGGAAATATCTTGTTATATATATACTCTTCCCAAGGATCGAACCTGGGACCTGACGGTGATAGACGAGCATATTACTACCACGCCACTCGGACGCCAATTTATACACACTGGCACTGGTGTCTCCTCAGTTAAAAAGTAGAAAATTAAAGTCACATTAAATATTCTCATGAAAAGAATGGAAATGAATCTAATAGAGCAACGGAGGACCCTATTACTTGAAGATGCTCGTGTTAGAAAAAACATTATTCGGTTATTGAAGCTTTCATCTTTCGTTCTCAGAAATTCAAATCAACCTGAAGATTTTATTCAATGTTCAAGAGCAGTGGTTCCCAATTGAGACCGCCAATTGTATAATTATAAAAAAAATTAATGCCAAGTTAGAAAAATAAATAAATTACTGGAAAATAAAAGTTTTAATTAAATTAACGCGCAAATGCACCTCTGCAACGTTAGCAGACTGCAGAAATAATATTGTTATGATTTGACAAAATATTGTGCTTGTGACCACACATCTCGCGATAGGAGTATGAAACGTTGTTTCGGTTATTTTTATTTTTTGCAGTCCGGTAGATGGCATTGCTATTGCATCACACTTATTTTGGTACTACTTCACCACACACCATCTTCGGTCATATATCGCCATACGGCAATGTCCAATTAGTGGAGTTGGGTGGGAAATGAAGGTGCAATATATCGGTGGACATCCCAGGCTCGGTTGGTAAAGAACTTGATTCTGGTGTTCTTTGGCCAGATTTGAACGCGTGAACCTTGACGGTAATCTCCATAGTGGAAGACTAGCATCTTACCAATAGGCTGCATTTATTAGTATTAGAGAGAGAGAGAGAATGCCCTCCATTGTGTTCGAGAACATTCTCGCTGTAGATGGCTGTAGTTTCTGCTGCTATAAATAAGGATGGGGGGCATGCAGACACCAATATTTCTGGGGGTCCACGGTGGACATCAAGATAATCCACGACTAAAAGTATTTGCGAACCGCTGTTTAACAGCATTCAGCAGAAAACGGATGAAAATTACAAATGAAATAGTTATCGTGAACGTTTACGTTTTACACATACTACTTGCAACAACGATGAAACTGGCGTAAGTAAGTGATGGCATTCAATACATTTTTATACAATAAATTATTAAGAGATTTTGTGAAAGTTTTGTTATCTTATACGGAGATGAATTGGATAATTTGAACTTTTTTTGCTGTTCTCTTGAGCTTCGAATTAACCGAGTTCGACTGTACTTTTGGCAGTGATCCTCGTTGGGGAGATGTTGATGCAGACGTGAAACAGAAGCTCGAATGGCGCCGAAGGGACGACGGTGAGTTCTGGATGGACTATTCCGACTTCTGTAGGGAGTTCGAAGAGGTCACCATCTGTACCCTGGGACCCGATTTCGACGGCGACGGCGTAGCTGAAGAAGCCGGAATGGTATGATTGTTGTCTTGCTTGCGTCAGACGTGTATGTTTATGAAGTTGCATCGTGAGTGATGGTTTCCACTATTTTTGCAGGTGAAGGCGATAAGGGGCAAATGGGAAGCCGCTAAAACCAGTGGTGGATCCAGAAACAACTTAGAACTATTTGCTCGAAATCCACAATATTTACTGTCAGTTCGTGAAAAGGAAAGTAAGTCGTTTCAGTCGTAGTAAAGAGAGTTGCTATACAGTAATTTTTGAAAATTACCAATTTGATTGTGATGTTCGCCTTTTGGCGTATTATTGTAAAGTAGGGTCAATGTATAACCATAGGGTTTCATCCCTGCTGCAATACACGGGAGTTTTTGGTGGTTACCGGTTCTCTGTGCTTTTCCAACTTCGACGCTACTCAATTACAGTTCAGGTGTTGAAACTGTGGTAAACTTCCTGAAAGGAGACTTATTTATGGGCATTTTTTCTCAACCACCACGTTGGCCATTTTACCTGTTGTGGCCTTGTATTTATATTAAGCGGTTATGTGAATGTACAGTTTATGAATGGATAATTATGATGGATAATCGATTATTTGGAAAAAAGGTCAAGTTTGGAAAAACCCAAATTTATGAAATTTCTGTAAAACTTACATGAAATCTAAGCATATATTTGGAAAGAACAGAAAAAATCCCATGAAAAGTGGCACCAATTTCATCGAAATTTCTGAATCTATTGGTGAGCTACATGCACTGAAAGATTGGCAAAGTATGAAATCTCATTTTACAATTGAACGAGCAACGTTAGTAGAGCCAATTGCAAAAGGAACCACGGCTATACGCGTTTCGGAACTATATGAAGTTCCTTCATCAGTAGCAGAAATAAAGCGCAGCCAATCGCAAACGAGAACGTGATAGTGATGCTGGTGGAGAAGAATAATTATTGTAGAAATTGTTGCCAGATTTTTGAGAAGGGTGGTGTGCTGGTTAGGTCGTTGACCAACTGATTTGTGTTTTTGTTGATGTGAAATGACTCGAAGAAGTCAGACGTTGACGGGCATTTTTGAATGATTTTGTCAGAAGAGAAGTGAAATTAATGGTCAAAGGGCCAGCAGTGTTGACTATGGATGGACTGTTAAAGTCTTGGTTGGTTACGTATCTTCTATGCTCATTTAAAGGGTATTTTACGGCACGTTTAATTTGACTTATATATATGATAATCCGCATTAGCATGAAATGCTGTAGATACCCCAGTTGTTGGTCAATGGGATCTTTTAGTTTAGAGAAGCTAAGTTTATTGACGGGGGTGAAAACCACATAAAAATTGTATTTTCGAAGGATTTTAGCGATGCGTTTGTTTTTATCTTGTTTCAAAAAAAGAGTTTTGTTTTTGAAACAAAACCCCCGTCAATAAACTTAGCTTCTCTAAACTAAAAGATCCCATTGACCAACAACTGGGGTATCTACAGCATTTCATGCTAATGCGGATTATCATATATATAAGTCAAATTAAACGTGCCCTCTAAAATACCGTTCAAATGAGCATAGAAGATACGTAACCAACCAAGACTTTAACAGTCCATTCATAGCTAACACTGCTGGTCCTTTGACCATTAATTTGACTTTTCTTCTGCCAAAATCATTCAAAAATGCCCGTCACCGTCTGACTTCTTGGAGTCATTTCACATCAACAAAAACACAAATCAGTTGGTCAACGACCTAAACTTTCACCTCACACCATCCTTCTCAAAAATCTGGCAATGGTTTCTACAATAATTATTCTTCTCCATCAGCATCACTGTCACGTTTTCGTTTGCGATTGGCTCCGCCATTTTTTCTTTTTTCTGTCCTCTACTCTTGTTGCCGGTTCATTTTGAATTCGACTCTTTTGTCTACAACATCGAGTAACTCCCGCTATACAAGGAGTTTTTTTATATTTTCTTTATTTCTGCTACTGATGAAGGAACTTCATATAGTTCCCAAACGCGTATAGCCGTGGTTCCTTTTGCAATTTTGGGTCAAACGTAGCTCGTTCAATTGTATTATTTATTTATTTATATAATATTGTTTGGCCGAGGCCTACACAAGAGGATGCGGAATTATATATGACAAAAGTGTCGATTGATGGTACGAGAAAATTCAGAAATCGTAGGGCAATCTACAATATTTGATGGTAGGTTGTTCCAGTCGATAATAGTTCTTAGGGAAAAGCTAAATTTGTGACAATCTGAAGAGGCAAAGATGGGCTGTAATTTTTTGGAATGATTGAGTCTAACAGAGAAATGTGAAGGTTGGATTAGAATATTGGATTTGTCAATATTAAAAACCCCCATGGAGGAGTTTGTAAAGAAAAGTTAAACGAGAGATAAGTCGAAGAGAGGAGAGCCGTTGGATATTGAGTTGTCGCTTGAGTTCCGTTAAAGAGACATGTGAAGACCAACAGTTGAAAATGAAACGAGTGGACTTATTTTGGATAGATTCTAATTTGTCCATGTTGGTTTGGGTGTGGGGGTCCCAGGCTTCACAGGCATAGGAGAGGGCATGGAGAATATATGTTTGGTAGCACAAGTGACAAACATGACGAGTGGAGTATTTTAGGTTACGGCGAAGGAAAAACAGTTTTTGGAGACATTTATTAAAGATATAATCAACGTGAAGGTTCCAGCGGAGATCGGAAGAGATTATAAAGCCCAGGTATTTATATTGGGAAACCTCAGAGATCAAAGAGTCGTTTATAGAATACGGGAATTCGTGAGGGATTCTTTTACGGGTCACTTTCATAAAAACAGTTTTTGAGAAATTCAGGGGTAATTCCCAGGTTGAGCACCATTTGGAAATAATATTAAGGTTGTGTTGGAGAGATTCTTGGTCAGAAAGATTGGACACTGTTTTATAGATGACACAGTCATCAGCGAAGAGTCTAATGCGGCAGTTTATGGAGTCGGGTAGATCATTTATGTAAATTAAAAATAATAAAGGCGAGAGGACCGAGCCCTGGGGTGTGCCAGATTTGACATGAAGAAAAGGAGAGTTCTGGCTCTTGTACGAGACAAACTGGCTACGGTTAATAAGGAAGGCCTCCACCCGTTTCAGCAGTTGAACATTTAGTCCAAGGTATGAAAGTTTTAGTAGAAGTTTATTATGGGGCACCCTGTCAAATGCTTTGGAAAAATCTGGGAAAATTATGTCGGATTGGAGGTTTTTATCAATGGAGTCTGTTAAGTCATGTATGAAAAGTGTTAATTGGGTAGATACTGATAACGATGATCGAAAACCATGTTGGTTAGGGAAGAAAAAGTTAATCGAATCGAGGTGGGTACGGATATTCTTGGCAATTATGTGTTCAAAGAGCTTGCAGCAAGAGGAGGTGATTGCAATAGGTCTAAAGTTGAGAGGGTGGGAGAGTGAGCCAGATTTATGGATAGGAATTATCTTATTAATTTTCCAGTCATTGGGTAGGTTAGAAGTATTCAGTGAGACGTTGAATATAATGAGGAGATAGTTGCAAATTTCATTGGCACAGAATTTTAGGATATGGTTGGGGATCCCATCTGGGCCAGTAGAGTGGGGTTTTAATTTTTTTAGGAGATTCAGGAGACCGGCTTTAGAAAAGGAAATGGGACAGGAGTTATGAAGTGAATCGAAAAAGACGTATTGGGGGGGGGGGGTAAAGGATCAGAGGAAGAAACAGAAGAGAAGGCCCGGTTAAATTCGGAGGCAAGATCGAGGGGAGAGGTTAGATCCGAGTTGGAAGTTTTGAGCGAGGAGGTACCTGCTGATTTGGGGCGAAGAAAATTCCAAAATTTTGAGGGATTAGTTTTGAGATAGGAAGGCAATGAGTGGGATAAGTAGTTGGATTTGTGGCGAGAAATAAGGTCTTTGAGGTTACGGGTGGAGATCGAGATTTTGTTTCTGAGAGTAGAGGAGTCGTTAAATTTGAGTTTAGAGACGTCACGTCGAATTCTTCTTTTGAGATGGATAATGTCACGGTTGATCCAAGGGTTAAAGAAGCTTTTAGATGAAGAGCATTTGGCAGGAACAGTGGCTTTACATTTATCGATAACAGCTTTGAATTTACTCCAGAGACGTTGAATATCGTTGGAAGTGGAGATGAAGTCAGGAAAGTGGGTACGAAGGATATTTTGCATGAGAGGGTAGTTGGCCTTGTTGAAGTTAAGTTTTCTGGCGCGAAAAAAGGGAGCGATGGTATGATGAAGGAAGAAATCTAAAAAAGGGATTTTGTGATCGGAACAGCCATCAAAAACTGAAAAATTGGAAACCGGAATTTTGTTGGAAACTGCGATTAGGTCTAATGTGGAGATTGAGTGATTGGATATTCTTATGGGTTCCAAGATGGTTTGGACGAGGTTAAATTTTAGGAAAATGTCGAGAACTCTATTGTTAATACCATGGTTTCCCGAGAGGGACTGCATTTTATGCCAATCAATACCGGGTAGATTCCAGTCACCGGCTAAAATTAAAAGATGAGAATTATGAAATCGGTCCAGTATTGTTTCAAGTTCAATGAAGTAGTGAGGGTCCGAGGCAGGGGGTATGTAAAGGGAGAAAATTGCGATGGGAGTGCAGTTGTGATGGTGCCATTCGGCAGCGACAATTTCAATATTTGATTCAATTAGGGGTATAGAACTGTTGAAAACAAGGGCAACGCCTCGTCCACGTGTGTTTCTATCTTTACGAAAGGCAGAGAAATTCTGTGTTGCTGATATTACTGTGCAACCAAGTCTCTGTAACCGCAAGAAAGTTGGGATTATGAGCTAGTAGGATGGATTCGAAGGAAGATATTTTGTTAATTATGCTTCTTGTATTAACTGCTCCGATTCTGAAGAGATTTTTCGGAGAGGAGAATGGGAGATTAAGGAGGAGTGAGGTTTCGAGGGGTGGGGACTAAAGGGAGAGGAGGTGAAGGTAGGGAAAGGTCAGAAGGAGGAGTAATGGTGGGAGGGGTATGGGAAAGCGGGACAATATCATTAAGGCTGGGATCACAGATGTATTTGATGTTATTGATTATATATATATATATATATATCTGGGAAAGATACATCAGATATTACATTATCTGATTATCTTTCCCAGAAGGTAATTCATTTCTAAATCTCATTTTGTCGCAAAAATTTTTGATCGTCAATTACCCAATCCCCCCCCCCCTCCCCATAGCTTCAATCGGTCAAATTTACCAAAAACTTGTCCGTTGTACCAGCTTTTGAAAGAGCCTATAATGAACTAAAACGGTGATCCAGTTCAGAAATTTTGTCCTTTGTTTGCAATATGTACATAACTGAAATCTGCGTTCGTCGAAGTAATTTTTGGCGGCAATTCGATTTTTCACTTCACCAATCTCTCAGTGTTTGAAAAGAGCTCGCCATGAAATACAGATATCCTGTAGAAAGAGCTAATGTCACCTCATAGGATTTTTTCTGCAAAATCCAATTGTCACCAAAAACTGTATCCGGTGATTCCGAATTTTCGTCGAATATCTACTTCGACAAACGTTGATTTCAGTGATGAATTGCGAACAAAGGGCTAAATTTCTTCTTAATTGCAACACCGATATTGTAGGCTCATTGAAAAGTTGGTGGAATAGAAAAGTGTTTAGTAAATTTATCGGCTGAGCTGGTAGGGTATTTGCGAAATTCACGATTGAAAATTTTGGTGACAATTGGAATGGTATGATTGTTGTCTCGAACGGTTCAGTGATAGTAGCTCACCCATTGCATCCAGACATTTCAATGAAATAGGCTTCACTTTATATGATCTTTTCTGCTCTCTCCAGATATGTACTTAGTTTTGATCGAGGTACCATAACTCGGAAATGGTTGAGATAGGACAGGGTTGATACGGTGTTTTGTGTTACGCTCGGGCTCGTCTATCACCCATTTTCGTTTGGCAGAATACGTCATGTTTACCCTGTATACTGTATTTCGATAATAACTCGATTTTTTTTATTTTGTAGCGACCAAGAAGCTAGAAAGGAAAGATTCGGTTGGTTACGGCAATAACTGTTGCGCGGTCATCGCCCTTATGCAAGTCCGGCGACGTTGCATGAAGCATCCAGGACGAAAGATGATGCAAATTGGCTTCGTTGTCTATAAGGTATGATGATATTATTGCTACCTAAACTCATTTCCAGCATTTTTTTAGGAAGATTGATGACAGCATCTGAACACATACATGCATGAAACTTTAATTACATGTACACTTTAGGTTCTACAATAATATTCCGACACTGCCACTTCCTCGGTGGTAGAATAATTGTGAATTGCCTATGTGGTCCTGCAACTATTGACATTAGAAGTGAATACTCCCAATAATTAAACACGTGATTTCTTGTGAAAAGTAAGAAAGGGGTTTTCCGTTTTAGGATCGGACGAATACTAAGGGAGTTATATCGTTTTGAGTTTTTGTGACGTGTCATTTTAGTAACGGTCATTTACGCGCCAAACACCGCGCCAAAGTAAACTTCTCCCTCAACAAGGGGGTTGCCACTTTGTGAAAATAAACAAAAATATCCAATCCCGTTACAAGCCAAGTTCGAGTGTCCTCTTTCACGATTGGCGCTTGTTCTCTTCGTAAGGTAGGCTAATGTTATAGATTTCTCGTCTTGCAAGTGTAGGTCATGATATTTTTTCTCTAAAGCCGGGTTTTCCTAGGAATAGATTTTTTGCGCCTTGTGAACCGAACTGGATCATTTGACGGTGGCAGAAACGTGTTACATAATCAAGTTACGCGTTTGTGTTTTCCTAGCGTAACGCCAAGCCCCTCATTTAAGGAAGGGGGGGGGGTCGGGGGCAGCCAGGGCGGTCCCCCCTGGCCTTTGAAAATACACTACAAATGGTATATATATATACAAATATATATATATATGCATACCTTAAGTACATGTTCTTTGCGCCCCCCCCCCGGCAAAAGTTGAAATGACGGTCCTGCGTGGCGCATCAGATCAGAGCGGCCATATAGTATACGGCTGTAGCATCAGCTAATCTGTCGTCTGCATGCTGCGGTTTGAAGGGAAAGAAAACAGACAAGAGAGTGAAGAGAACATCGGCAAAACGCGCGGCGCACGACGCATTTGACTCCTCCAGTACCTTACTGAACTTATCCAACGTGCCATTCCAACGCTATTTAGTGTTTTTCAGTATGGAGATCGCATTCCAATACAAAAAACTTGGTGTTGCCATTTGATATTTTCGAAATTTTCTCACTGTAACCGTAACTGTTAGAGTGACACTGTTGTTTTCCATATCATTCTTGAGCGCATACCTCAAAATACCTTATGCCAAAATTTCATTCAGTTTCTGTGAATGGTATGATAGTTAGGGGCCCATATGTCGGGATAGTTTTTTTATAATCACCCCGTATATGTTGAAACAAAGGTAATAAACGCTTTGGATTCAGATCATATGTCGGTGGAGATTGTTATGGATTTTGATATTCTACAAAAAATGGTAAAAATCAGAAAAAACAAACTGGAATAGATATCAAGAAAAATTACAAGATTATCCTATTTTGGTTCCTAATACTTTTACAGAAGAAAATGCTGATGATATGTTAAATGAACTGAATGAATGCCAGGGTCTCTGCCACCGGACTTATCCCGTTGCCGAGATCTCTTCCAGCCCAGCTTCGTGGCAGAGTCTGGAACAAAGTGAGTGCACCTAACAGTCTGAGTGTGTAGCTAGTGTTGTGTCTGATATTTCAGTGCTGCCATCTATACTTCAAATCGTATCTTAAGTGAAGTGTAAGGATTGAATATTTGTAACGTTGTAGGCCTGTTGCTCTCTCTGGCGAGACTTTTTAACGGGGAGATCGGCTCGCATTCGCGCCTTGAAATTGGGAACCACAGAAAACCAACTTCAGCCGACCACCAATGTGGCGCCGGTGGGGTTCGAATCCGGATCCTCGCGATGCGAATCCGTCTCTATGATTACTCGACCACCACAGCGGCATGTTAAATGAACTAACAACTTCCATAAAGGAAGCAATAAACGAGGCAACAACGGAAAAAATTGTAAATCCTAATCCACTGGGGTTACCTAAATGGTTTAAAGAAGAGATACAGACTAAAAATAGACTTAGAAAAGTATGGCAAAGCACAAGAGACCCATACTATACCAAGGGCGTAAAGTTATTGAAAATGTTGGGGGGGCTCAAGCCCCCATACAATGGAATCTCGTTTATTCGTCGCGTCGTATAAACGAGGTTTTTAAGCACGTCGCCGAAGTCGGGTCAAAGCGTCGTATAAATGCAAAAATCGTATAACTGAAACGTTATCTCTACCTTACTCTTCCGCAAAAATTTCCCTATGAAAACTAAAAATTATTGTAATTCAAAACCATATTTCATGAAATTGAAATCAAGAAAAAATTATATTACAAAAAAAAATTACTCGAAATACAGCACTAATATTGACACAGCTGTTTCATAAACCTCAAGCACTGTTATGATGTTCCTTTCAAGATTTGAAATACAAAAATGCGTTATTTATAAACTTAAACAAAAAATTCGTCTGTGTTGTTCGATTTATATATTCAAGAAAAATGTCAATAAAGCATCGAGTTCAGCTCTTTTGAAAAAAATCAGTTCTGTTTTATAGAACTGTTTTTGCGTGCATCTACGGTCAACAATCAACCTCCGTTAGCAGTCAGTTCATTTCGGAACTTGCAACAGATATTGTTGAAGCCACCTCCATTCCGTGGTCACATCCGCAGGAACACTTTGAAAATGATTATAATTTTTTTCAAGGACTTTTAAAGACTTGAAAATGAACTTTTTCTCCAAGGATTTTCAAGGAGAGTACGAACCCTGTCCCTATATATCAGGGCTTGACAAATCTCGGGCTCCAGGTCACCATGGCGACTAGAAAATCGGTATCGGCACCAAACATTCTCTGCATGTGATTGCTAGAGTGGAATCATAGGATGACGAAAACAGTGTGGCTTTCAACATGGGAGAGGGGGGGGGGGGTCCTCCGTAAGTCCTGAAAAAATCTAAAAAACATCATTTCGGACCGTTTTTCTTCAGCAAAAACCATGCTTGGCTCTTCAGGAATATGGCTGTTTCCTACATAGTTTTTGTTTTGTCAAGATCGGCTGTATTCAAATGACATCAAAACAGGAATCATTCAATGTTTTAAAACAGTATTGAAATTTATACTCGATGAAAAATTCAAAAAGCATGGTCATATAGGCTTCTGCAGCCAGAGCCGCTATCCTATAAAATGTTTGACAAATGATTTTACTTCATGTTCATTTCTTTTTCTCTTTAGGGGTGGGGGAAAGAGGACAAAATCACTGAAAATATTACGATTTGATATTTTGGTTTTTTGTTGGTCGGCATTTCTTCGAGCAGAAATATTTAATTTCATTTCATTTGTGTTCAATAATGTGCATTTCAATATAGTACAGGAGTACCGTATTTGATTTGCAAAAAATTCAATATAAACAAACAAAACAAAAATATTAAAATGTCTGAGTGAGTTCAGTGTTTAAAGAGAGGAAAAATGCAACACCATACTGAGCTCGAGCTCTTTCACGTATTAATAATGAGAAAATTATTATTGAGTAATTAATGACAAAAGTTCGGTGTAGATAATATCTGATATGGTGATAATCTCATTATGAAATCAATGATGCAATAATTTTATTGCATCAATTAAAAAAATGTGAAGGAAGAGCAACTTTTTTGCGCATTAACCCTATATAGTCCCGTTGATTTTTGAATAGACATGGTAAATGGTCAAAAAACACAAACAGGTTTTTTGGTATTTCAGAAAGTACATCCTTTAGTGTCATTTCAGTACAAGGTACAGCTATATAATTACAATAATTTTTATCTATCTACCCAATTTTACGTGCTCAGAGATTTATATTATAGCACCAAATTGAGGGAAATGGAAATAAAATTCAAGGACGAAACTATTCAACTTTGCTGAGCAAAATTCTATCTGTTTATAGATAACATTAAAATTAAGGCAGACAATATTTTACCGTTAATTAATTATTTTAGCTAGTTAAATCCAGTATAATTAATTAAATTGCTGTGATGATGTATTGTTTCAGTTAAAAATATGCTAACAGTGCCAATTTACATCGGTTTCTGGAAAAAAAATAATTTTTAATACGTTTTATGGAAGAGAACCATAGAGGGTATAAAAACGTTGGTTTCGATTTTATTTGGCCAACATAGGTAATCAGTTGCTATTAATATTATGGTGTGCCGCAGATAGCAAACGTTCAAAAATCCATTGGCATAGCAGCTCGCTTATTTTTGTTAACAACAAACACTTCAGTATTAGTATAATACTGAAGTCATACTGATATCAGTAAAAGTATAAATACTTTTTTTTTAATTCATAAATCAGAAGGGGGAAAATCTTTGTTTACATATAATATACGTCTGAGCGAGTGCTTATTAACCGAAATTTTAGTATTTGTATAACACTTATATTCAACGTATAGTGTTTTTTTGCTCATATACTACTGATGTATGTAAAAACTTTCAACGTTGAAGGACCTGCAGGACCGGTAATTATTTTTGGTCAAGCATTATCTTATTTGCAATCATTTTCAATAAATCAATTGGTATCAGTTTTTACCATAAACACCCACGTGATAGATATGCCATTCATATTTTATCCTAAAAATTAATTTTAACAAAAATAACTTAATAACCTAACGATATAAAAATTTTCAATCATGTAATGCTGACCACGGCCTATCGAAAACCACGGTTTAAATCACCAGGAATAACCAAACATAGCAGCAATAGCAAACAGTTCGAATGAAACGCATATTTATACATTTCGTTGATTTAAAATAAATATTTCTTGTATCCTCATGTTGTTCATGTCAAATACTCACATTTAAATTTACGCAAAAAATACACACAAGAACCTAGTTATACAATTATATAGTTTCTGAACCGGTCCTAGTTTCTGCATGAAGTGGCCCATTTAATTTAAACAGCATAGTATTTACTCTATTCGCTAATAAACTAAACATCTTTGACCCTATTTATGCAGGGTTATAATTGTCCACTTTTTTCTAGGGGCACTTCAAGTCAAAGGTCCTGACTTGCAGAAAAACCAAAAAATTTCGGTGTCATAAGATGTTTTTTTTACACAAATTATTTTCGACTTATTTTGTTCCTTGTTTCCACCAATTCAATATAGGCCTGAAGGACATTTGCTCCTCACTTGGGGTCACGTTCTTGGAGCTTCCCGCATTTACCGATAGGTGGCTTCGTTCGGATGGGATCCATCTAAATAAGAGAGGGGTCTGGGAGGTTTACGATAGTCTTAGGTCAGGTTTTTTACTCCCAGACCACGTAGTCGGGAATGCGGGTTAGTTAATGATAATCACAACAGTACTGACGGGGAATTACCCACCTCTGACTTGGATGGCTTCTCGATTGACAACAAACCACCGGGCAAATTAAAATGTGTGTTAATAAATGCCAGGAGCTTGGGTAACAAGAAAGATTTTTTAGAAACTATGATAGTTGTGGAGGACTTGGATCTTATAGCCATTACAGAATCTTGGGCAAACGATGGGGATGAATCTTTCTTACACATCTCCGGATACGATACTTTTTTGAGAAATAGATCTGATAGGAAAGGGGGTGGAGTGTTGATATACGTGAAATCATGTTTGAAGGCTAGAGAGTGTAACGTACAGAGAAGTGATATTGAAACCATATGGGTTGAACTTGAGAACAAAAGACGTCATAAGCTTATTGTTGGGGTTTGTTACAATCCACCGAATAGGGATCAAAACTACATCGCCAAAATGCACGATGAAATTTCCTACATGTGTAAGCGAAAGAGGGTTCTCATACTAGGGGATTTCAATTACCCGGGTATTGATTGGGAGAACCTTTCATCTGGAAATCAGTATGAAAGAGACTTTCTTAAGTTGGTGCTCGAAAATTTTTTGTATCAGCATGTATCAGAAGCCACTAGGGGTACTGCTATTTTGGATTTAGTTCTTACTAGTTCTGAGGATCTAGTTGAACATGTTTCGGTGGGGGAAGAGTTTTCTTCCAGTGATCATCGTATCGTCAGATTTCACTGTAACTTTTCCTCGGGTAAGGTTGATAACAAAAGATTGGTTCCTTGTTTTCGGAGAACTAACTTTGATGTTTTGCGAAGAAGGTTAGCGGAAGTTTTCAAAGACCGGTTGGAATCAGTAGGGGTGGTAAGTCAATGGGAAGAATTTAGTACGAAGCTGTCCTCTGTTTTGCACGACGTCATACCCTTTGTTCGAAAAAAGCGTGTTTGTACATCACACCCTCTATGGTTCACGGATAGCGTGCGGAACCTTTATCTTGAAAAGAAAAGAGCATTCAGAGAGTATAAAAGTGGACGAGGTGACCTATCATTGTTTACTGATAAAAGAAGACTGTTGAAGAAAGCGATAAGGGATAGTAAAAAGCAAGTTGAATCTAGGTTGGCAGATAACATTGGCTCTGACCCAAAATCATTTTTTCGATACGTCAATAATGGATGTAAGGGGACAGTTGGCCCCCTCTCGATAGGAGGCTCAAAAGTAGAGAGCAATGTAGGCATGTGTAGTGCTTTCAATGACTTTTTCGCGTCGGTTTTTAATGGAGATAATGATATTCGATATACGGGTGTTGCATGGGGTAATAAAACGCTCAACGATATTCAAGTGGAAGACGTGGAGGTCCTAAATCTTCTAAGAAATGTATGTGCAAGCAAAGCACCAGGACCAGATGATATCTATCCCAGGGTTCTCAGGGAAGGTGCTAATGAATTGTTGGGGCCAGTCGCACAGATATACAGGAGTAGTGTTGCTGAGGGTATCGTCCCGAGAGATTGGAAACTGGCTAACGTTGTTCCGATATTTAAGAAGGGTAGTAGAGAAGTGGTGTCTAATTATCGTCCAGTGAGTTTGACGAGCTCCCTCTCGAAAATTTTGGAAATTATCATCAAAAGGCAGTTTGTGAAGTGGATAGACGAGAATAATGTATTGTCGGATAATCAGCATGGGTTCAGGAAGGGGAAGTCATGTGTAACTAACCTCCTTTGCTTCTATGATTACGTGACTAAGGCTTTGGGTAAGAGCAAAAATGTCGACGTTGTTTACCTTGATTTCCAGAAGGCATTCGATCGGGTCCAACATGGCAAACTCTTGAAGCGTTTACACGAGATTGGAATAGGGGGCAACTTGCTGAATTGGATAGAATCGTGGTTAAGAGATAGGTCGCAACGAGTTATGGTGAACGGGGAATTCTCTGGTTGGACAGACGTCACAAGTGGAGTTCCTCAGGGAAGTGTCCTTGGCCCCATACTTTTTTCACTTTTTATCGATAAACTCGATCAGGGTATCGATGGAATTACTAGCAAATTCGCAGATGATGTGAAGCTAATGGGGGTAATCGGGAATGAAAGCGATAGGGAGTTGCTCCAGACCAACTTAAACAAGATTGCAGCATGGGCAAATGAATGGAGCATGACGTTTAGCGTAGATAAGTGCATGGTCGCTCATTTTGGTTCGAACAACCAACGGTTCTCTTACGAGTTGAATGGTGTCACTATCCCGGATGCAACTAGAGTCACCGATTTGGGAATTCTCATTGACGAGCGACTTAAGTTTTCTGAACATTGTTCAGCGGTTGTCAAAAAATCGAATAGAATGCTTGGTCTCATTTTCAAAAAGGTCTCTTCGCGTTCTCCTAAAGTCATTCTTCCTCTTTTTCGAGGCTTAGTTCGTCCTGGACTGGAGTATGCTGTAAGGTTTTGGAGACCATACCTACAGAGGGACATAGACTTGGTTGAAGGGGTGCAGAGAAGAGCTACGCGTGTCCTTATTGGCACACAGGGCTTGAGTTATGAAGAAAGACTTCATTTTTTGAATATGTTTACATTGGATGAACGCAGGTGTCGAGGAGATATGATCGAAGTGTTCAAAATTTTCAATGGGATGGATAGGATGGACCATGAACTTTTAGTACACCGCCAATCGACTGCTTCTACAAGGGGACACCAGTATCGATTGGTGAGGGACAATGCAAGGTTATGGTGTCGCAGGGAATTTTTCTCCAATAGGGTTGTTAATAAATGGAATAGCTTACCCCCGGAGGTAGTAAATTGTAACACAATTGACACGTTTAAAAAGAAATACGATAAACATGTTGGGGTAAATCGAGAAGCTATCCATTCTTAGAATAAGACAACCATAAGTAATCTTTATGGGCATCGTATAATATTTTATCATGTGTATATATTGTTTGTAATTTGTGTTAATTGCATTTTTAATTGGGTTGCTGTATTTTTGAAACATATGACAACCATATTTTTATGGGCATCTTTTTATCAGCCACCTCGTTGGGCATTTTGCCTGTTGTGGCGTTGTATTTGTATTTGTATTTGTATTTGTTATTAGGGACCACTGTTTAAGCAAAACAAATTTAAATAATCCAACTCGCAGTTTCCCAAACTTTTTGTTTCATCGTCCTCCTCTTCAGAATTTGTTTTTTTCTCAATCCCCCCCCCCCCGGACCTTTCCATGTCCCCAAGGGGCGATATTGCCCATTATAGGATACTCTGACTTAACTGATCATAACTTCAATAACAATCTCTGTTCCCATTCTTCTAATCACTATCACCGAATATTATTACCAAAATCTCTTGTGTTGTCTGATCAATAATTTCATGGTCGGTTTTCTTTCACCTTTCGCAGTTTTGTAATTTCTGAACTCCGGATAATCCACCCTCGGATAATCGAGGTTCTACTGTACTTTAGATTTCTTTAACAATCTTGTTCCAAACAATGTTCGTCGTAAAAGCTTTTGGCCTCAAGAATATCTGTATAAACATTTTATGCAATCGCAAAATTCCCAAAAAATTAGAGAAACTGCTAATGAGGTTGTACTTACCAAGATTATTGTTGCTCTGCTACAAATCGGGCTTTGATGATGATTCCTTCATCGTGAAGGATGAGTAAGGATGCAACGATCGAACAGCGTTGACTTGAAAATTTGTAACATGAACACTCAACGATGACACTTGGATTCAAAAACAACTGGATGTTTCTTCCTCTTCTTATATGCTATAGTTAATATGACAATCCTGTTTTCGGTATTGTCAACTCTGAACAGAAAAATTTCTCACGTCTTCGTGCGCAACCATTTGTCAGCAATTACCTTTTGTAACTACTATAGTTCGGCTGGTCAAATGGTGATTTGACCCATGGCCCCCACATCCTGAAGCAGGGCCCCTAGGCTGGGATCTTTTACGGGCCCCCTCCATCTCATTATTGCTATCATATAATACATTGCTACCTCCAGAGGGGTGTACAAACAATGAGGAAGGAGATCGTACAGGAAGCGATATAGACCCGTCAACCAGTTCCCAAGTTAACAAGTGGGGGGGGGGGGGGGTTGGGGTGTATTCTGTTGAACAGTTTTCTCCTTTTTTTTTCTTTTTTCTTTTAACTCATAATGGGTATCTGTCACAGGCATAGTACAGAAGTGCATTCAAGAGGATTCACTGATGGCATTTTATACTTCTGTCGCCAGCCGATCTACAGAGACAGTAAACAATCCTCAGCTAAGAAAAAATAAATTAGTGATTGCTCTTTTCTGATGCCCGTGTCAGAAGTACGTGTTTTGTTGTCCTCAATGGTTAATCCTGCTACCCAACGCTTTTCTTTGATCTTGTCCCAAAGCGATTTGCCTTGTCCTATCTACCCGCGAAAGCTGGTTGTCTGGAATAACTACTATATGGTCATACAGGCCCCCTAACTAGGCTGGGGCAACCAGGGCATTGCACCAGGGCCACATGCCTAATTGGGCACCACAAAATAATGTACATTTATTTTGCATAATAATAATCCTTTCCAAGGGCCCCCAGAAAAAGTGTGCCCTGGGGGCCCTGAAAAGGCACGCTATGGTCCTGTGTTCATAGAAAAATAATTTTCTCGCTAAACATGGAAAGAAAACCTATAATTTTTTCTTTGTTGAATTAATTTTCAATTTGAAATCTTATAAACGGATGACCGAGAGAGAGGCTTGAAAAGATCTCTCGTCCAAAGATCTCGTTGTAAAGTCATAACTATTATCATCAGACATACATTGCACTATAAACATGCCCCCCCCCCCCCCCGCTCAACGGTGGGACTAACCAACACCTTCTAGAGCAAGCTGCTTTACAAATACAAATACCACGCCACAACAGGCAAATTGCCCAACGAGGTGGCTGACTTAAGAACATCATGGATCCCCGAGCCATTTTTTGGAGGCCCTACCTTTAGAAGGTATTGGACTAACAGGGCTCCAGTGCGGGGGGGACGATCCCCCCCACCCCCTATCATTTTTTGTTTTTCACACGAAAAATTCACTATATCCACCAAAGGCCCCAGCCTGAGGCCCTGGTGCAGGATAGGGGATGCCTATAACATCTCTTTTATAGTCCTTGCCAACAAAATTAGTGAAATGGGATTACTCGTTATCAAGTTATCGCAGCTTCCGGTCATTTTTATTTGGTCCCCGAGTGACGTTATACCGAGGACTGACTATTTATGATTTATTGAATTTTAAATAGATACATTTTGCGGCACTTACATACCGATATTGTGCATGCATTTCACTATTTATAAAGGGATGGCCAACCTGCTTCCTTAGGTAATTGAAGATTAATTTTTACATTTTAAATTGAAGAAATTCTTTTCAATTTGTGAGCGATATTTTTCTTATGAATGAATGAGTCTTGTAGCCAACTTGTAGGCTATCTCCCCCCCCCCCACCGATAATGTGTAGTAGGCCATCTTTGCAATGACCTAATTGATAACTTTTTATTGAATTAGTTTTAGTTTCGTTTCTCATCTTCGAAATTCCCAACCAGAAGGGGAGAAAACGTTGAGGGGGCGGGGATACCACATACCTCATTGGCGTTGCTGTCACTGCCTTTTCAGTCACGTCATCAATAAAAATTATACAGTTTGTACAATTTTTATTGATACACATGCACAATTTTTATTGATACACATGCACAATTTAGATTAGGATGCTCAGTTTTCCTACTCAAAAATTCAAAAAAAAATTCTAATTTTCTTTCCTAAATGAGCATTCTTACGAAAACGAAGAGCCAGTCAAATTATATTAGTGGAGGGTGCAAATCTGTTCCACAAAACAAGGGTTATGGTGTTGACTACACTCTTTAGGAAGACGTTGGCTGAGGTGTTGGGCAACATTTAAAATTTCCATGAGTGCTGCGAACCTAAATAGTTCAGGAATCCCTTAGTTATAAAGATAATATTTTGTATTAATTGTTAAAATGTAGTGGTGACTTAACGAATGGGCCAATAAATCCCGGTCGAGGGGTTGGTCTTGGACCTTTGAAAAATTATCATTTATTTTTCATTTCCTTTGTTAAAATCAATATTATAATTCACTTGTTGTTTATTTGATTCTGTGTTCTACACCCACCCCCAGTCAAATTTTGTTGTAAAGGGGCTTGAAAAATGTTTCGGCATCGGTCCTCAAGATCTGTTATGAATGGGCATTTAGAATGTGCTTTTTTCCCCAATATTTTTCAAAAAAACATTGGGGGGGAGGGCCTAAAAGTTATTGGTCCTCCCGCATATACGGGACTCAAGCGTGTACGAAGGAGAGGGAGAATGCATTGCACAATGGTTTTTTTCAGTAATTACTGGGGAGGCTCAGTCCCCTTACAAAATTTATTGCGGCGGGGTGGGGAGGGGGGCTCAAATGGCCTCAGCCTCTAGGTTCTGGCACCTATTCTTTATAGAGTGTAATTTATTTCGGTTTCAATATCATTGCTTCCCAATTTTCAACCTCCCCCCTCCCCCCCACCACGCATCTTTGGGCTTATTTTCATGTCGGCGCCATGGCCGTCCTCCGGTCGCAGTGAACAAAAGAAGAAACACTCAGTTTTTGCCACAGGCAAAGAAGAAAGAGCCCCCTCAACACCTCAAAGAATCTTCCTCTCAGCCGTGCCTTCTGGCAGTAAAAGGATTGGAACCGATGGAGGGTGCGATTGGGGATTGAACGGCAGGGAAGAAATGAGATAAACGTATTGTCATGGAACAAGAAAGCCAAAGACCATCCAGATTTTTTAAAAGAACTAAAATTTTGAGCAGATTGTTTCCATTAACTAATTCATAATTAGGACAACTTTTGGTTAAAAAAAAAATTTTCATCATTGCAAAATGAATAAGCCATATTCATACGAATTTTTGGGGGGGCTGAGCCGCGTCTTCAAAAATGTTGGGGGGGCTCGGGCCCATGGGCCATATAGAAGTTTACGCCTATGCTATAGAACATAATATAACAGAAAAGCAAGAGAAATAAAAAAGGAAATAAGTAATTTATTAAATGGTCGTTTTTCACAATGACTTGAAGAGGCTGCTCCAGAAGATGGAAGTTTATATAAAATATATCAGAAATTAAAGTATAAAAAAGATCAAATGCCTCCCATCAGAGACTCTACAGGCAATCTTCTATTTAATGATGCAGAAAAAGTAAATGAATTTGTAAACATATGCGAAAGACAATTTTCCCCAAACAACACACACACTGTAACACAGAATTTTATTGATAGTACTCATGTGGATGTTCAAAAATTTCTATCTCAAAATATAACACTGGATAAAAGAGTTTTTTACCCGATTACGATAGAAGAAATATTGGACAATATTGCAAATATAAAACCAAGGAAGGCGCCAGGATACGATGGGTTGATGTCAAAGGCAATAAAACTTCTGACACTAAATGTTTTTATATCAATGGTTAACACCTTCACTTTGTTAATGGAACTAATATATTTCCTAAACATATAGAAAAAAGCTGTTATAAAGGTACTACTTAAAGAAGGTAAATCTGGTGAAGAAGCAAAACCTACAGACTGATTGCTCTTTTACCTCATGTGTAAAAATTTTTCGAAAAATCAATAATAACAAGAATAACAAATACAATCAACAGATTAAATCTTGAAATAATTGAACAATTCGGATTCAAGTCAAAGCATGGCACTTGCCATCAACTTTTAAGAGTTATTGACCACAATCAAAAAGCAAAATGAATATACAGCGGCAATAACGTTGGATTACAGTAAAGCTGTATATAGAGGGAAGGACTCCTACATGAGATGATAACAAGGGGTTTCCCTCCATTGATAATTAAATTCCTGGAATCATATTTTAAGGATAGAACGTTCCAAGTGAAAATTGGGGAACATCTATCAAGAAGCGGAATAATAACAGCAGGAATAAATCAAGGATCAAACCTTGGTTCATATGTACATAATATATTCATGGACGATTTTCCGGTATTGACAAATGGGCTACTAGGAATGTACGCAGATGATGTTATCTTGCTAATATTTCTAATGAAGACCCACTCATTGCTGTTAGGGGCATTCAGGATGAAATATATAAGATAGAAAAAGCTGGAACTATTTTAATAGAGCCAAGTTAAACCATGATAAATGCGAACTTATCTGGCTCACAACGAGGAGAAAGCCTATTAATACTTCGTTAAGTATTATGAGACACAATATCACACCAACCCAAGAAATAAAATACCTTGGAATCACGTTTGATAATAGACTCAATTTCCGAAATCACACAGCAAATAGAATCAAATCAGCAACAATAACAATGAATTAGATGATAAAATTCTGTAATCCGAAATCTAAGCTCAGCTTAGAGAATAGATTAATGATGTATACACAGGTGACAAGACCATCACTTCTTTATGCAGCTCCAACATGGATATAATGCATCTAAAGGTAATATGTAACAACTGCAAATTTTTCAGAATACAACACTTAGAATTTTGGTGCATACAGGTGCACCAAAATTTTTTAAATCAACTGATCTTCACAAAGAGCTTGGAATTGAATCAATCTTCACATTTGTTAAGAGGACTTCAAAGAATTTTTATGATAGACTGGAAAATTCAAACTTGAGACATCTCTAAGAGATAGTAATGAATGATCAAAATGAGAGACTGAAACACCTCAGACCTAAGAATGTATTGATGACTCAATACAGAAAAGAATTCTGAAAATTTTTGGAAAAAACAGTAAGAGTATTCAAAATGTAAATTTGTACATAGTATAAATAGTAGTAGAATGATTATATTAAGACTTTTAATCACTTTTTATGTATTATATCCCATTAAGTAATATAGGAAATTTGTTTATAATTTTGGATCGAAAGGTATTTAATCTCATCATATGCAATACATATCATATAATATACTTAATTTAGATGATTTTATGTTTTAATTGTATGTAATAGTCATTACTTTAAAGATATGCACATTATAATATCAATATTGTTTTGAGTGCAAAGTAACTCAATTGAATGATTTCTCTAAAGAACTATCATGGGAAAATCCAATTTATTGAGGATAATAATCACAAAAAAAGAAAGAAGAGAGAGAGAGAAAGGGAGATATGATAATTAATGATTGAAAATATTGTTTTTGAAGAAGAAAGAAAAATGAATCATGAGAGATTGATGGCATTGGATCAAAAATTTGATATAAATAAGGCAACAATATTCTTTATATCAGAAGCTAAAACAAACTGTTATTTCTGTAAAGATGTTGAAGGTATATAGGTATATACCTATGTATAAGAAGGTATGATAGAATATATAAAAAAATATATGAAGATGAACAGTACTGGATGATTGACCGATCCTGCGTAATGGCTGAATAGCACAAATGGAAGGGTATTTGCTTTTTTGAGGGCTGTTTCTGGGGAGTTTTGAAAAAAAAGGGGATGGGGAATGGATAAATATATATATATATATATATATATTATATATATATAATACATAAAGTCTTAATGTATCACGTCAGTAGTGAACCCCAAGATGAAGGAGATGTAGATCTTAAATTATTAAATTGATCTGGCGCTCGGTTGCACTTTGTCACGGTCACGGTCAAATATTATAACTTTTATAGCTATGTGAGCTGGTTTTGAGACATAACTATATTATTCGAAGCAGTAGTTTAACAATAAAATAATTATTTATTTACAAATATAAACGAAGGTAAAATAATACGCGATTCGGACGAGAGCAGGGACGTGTACAAAGATGCGACCGGTGAATATAAACAACAACAGCTCTCTGGCCAGACGGCCTTGACATTGGATTTTTGTGGTGTTGCCACAAAGAGGAAAATAATTTTTTGTAAGTTCTAGGAAGACACTACATTACTCCCCCTCTAGCGAACAGAAGAGAACGATTTGTAACGAGAAGGTGGTTTGATGAGTCTTCCAGAACGAGTCTGTCGTTGCGGTTCCGATTCATCAGTCTCTCCCGAAATCTTTACTGTCGTGTTAAAATGAACCTTTTTCTTCATATGAAGAGGTTGTGAAGTCTTCGGATGAGGTGCTTGATTTTCGCTAGGTTTTCCATTGACTTCAGATGAGTCGAAGTTCTCTGTGAAGCAGGGTTTCAACCGGTTTGTGGAAATGTTTTTTTCTTTGCCGTTTACTGAGAGAGTGTAATATTGGTCTGTCCTTTTGATGATTTTGTATGGACCTTCGTACGGAGCTTGAAAGGGTTTTCTTACAGCGTCCGTATGAATGAATACACAAGGACAGGTGTTTAACGCTGAAGAGACGAAAACATGCGGTGTTGAATGCCTTGACGGCGGAGCAGGTCTGAGGTCATTGAAATGATCACAGAGATGTTGAATGAAATCGGAAGAAGATGGAGATGAGGCAGATGTATCCAGAAAATCCCCTGGCAGTCGGATGTTCGTGCCGTAAACCATTTCAGCTGGGGTTGAGTTGAACTCTTCCCGGAATGTGGACCTTAATCCCAGGAGGACTGTAGGCAACACTCGAGTCCACTGCTTGTTGCTGTGACATCTGATTGCAGCTTTCAGGGTTCGATGCCATCTTTCGATGAAGCCGTTGCATTTTGGATTGTAAGCGGTGGTGCGCCGTCTTTGGAATCCGATTATGTGTGACAGTTCTGTAAAGAGGTGGGACTCAAATTGGGAACCTTGGTCGGTAATAATGACACTAGGAACACCAAAACGAGCGATCCATCCGTAGTATATTGCTGCCGCCACTGTGTCCGCTCGGATATCTGGAACTGGTATTGCTTCAGGCCATCTCGTGAACCTGTCAATCAAGGTTACGCAATACTGATGTCCTTCTGAAGAGGGTAAGGGACCGATGATATCCAAATGTATTTCGTCAAAACGCTTGGAAACTGGTAGATAATGCCCCACAGGTGCTCTGATATGCTTGTGTATCTTGGACTTCTGGTACGTCAGACAAGATTTTGCCCATGTTTTGCAATCTTTTTTGATTGATGGCCAAACAAATTTTTTTGCAATAGTTGTGGCAGTAGCTTGGATGCCAGGATGTGAAAGTCCATGAACACAGTTGAAAACAGTTTTTCGGAAGGACTCTGGAACATACGGTCGCCTTTTTCTAGTGGAAACATCACAGTAGATTTGTAAGTTGGAACCAAAAACTGGAAATTTCTGAAGTTTGAGACTTGTGTTTGAAGAAAGTATCTTGATCAGTTCATCGTCATGTTTCTGTGCTTGTAGTCCACAGTTTGAGGCATATGAATTTCGTCGAGTCTGGACAGGGTATCAGCTACCACAATGTCTTTACCCGAGATATGTTGTATGTCTGTTGTGAACTGAAATATGAAATCCAGATGGCGTATTTGACGAGGAGAAGCCTTTTCTGCTTTTTGCTGAGTAGCGAAAATTAGAAGACGATGATCAGTGTAAAGTGTGAATTTTCTGCCTTCAAGGAAGTAACGGAAATGCTTTATTGTTGAATACGCAGCGAGAAGTTCTCGGTCGTACGTGCTGTAACGAGTCTGAGTTGGAGTCAGTCGTTGAGAGAAGAAGTATAGCGGTTGCCAATCATTCTTGACTTTTTGCTGAACCACTCCTCCAACAGCCATATCGGATGCATCGACCATTACAGCAAGTTCCGCATCAGGAGACGGATGAGCGAGAATGGTGACATCAATGAGCTGTTGCTTGGTTGGCTCAAATGCTGCAATAGCTTCTTCAGACCACTCGATTGGAGATTTGTCGTTTTTCTTCTTGCCCTTGAGATAGTCGTTAAGAATAGCTTGAGTTTTCGCAGCACTGGGAATAAATCGCCGGTAAAAATTGATTATTCCGAGATATTTTCGTAGATCTTTTACAGTTTCTGGTCTCTTGTAGTCTTGGATGACATTGATTCGTTCGGATGTTGGACGGATACCTTCAGCAGTGATGTGATGACCAAGATAGGTGATTTCAGGTTGAGCGAACGAGCATTTTTCGAGATTGATTACAAGACCAGAATCTTTGAGTCTCTCGAAAACTTGTCGTAAATGGATGTGATGCTCGTCTACATTTTTTGAAGCAATCAAGAGGTTATCAATGTATAAGAAACAGAAGTCTAAGCCTCTGAGCACACAATGGAGAAAACGTTGGAAGGTCTAGGCCGCATTTCATAGGTCGAATGTCATTCTGGTGAATTCGAATAAGCCGAATGGTGTTGTGATGGCAGTTTTTTTAATGTCCTCTGGTGCAACTGGTATGTGATGATATGCACGAACCAAGTCGATAGTGGAGAAGATCGTGCAAGTTTTGATGAAAAGTCTTGCAGATTTGGAATCGGTTATCGATCCGGTTGAGTGACGGCGTTGAGACCTCTGTAATCACCACATGGTCTCCAACCACCAGTCTTCTTTGGCACCAGGTGTAAGGGACTGGCCCATGAGCTCTGGGAGGGTCTGCATATGCCTTGTTGCAGCATATAGTCGAATTCCTTTTTGGCAATTTGCAACTTGTCTGGAGCCAAGCGACGTGTTTTGGCAACAACGGGCGGGCCTTTTGTAACAATGTGATGCTCGGCACGATGGGGTACAGTTCTCAGAACGGGTGATTCATGAGTCAAACAGGAAAATTCAGCCAGTAGAATTCTGATGCGGTCGTCCCTGATGTCGTGAGAAACAGTCGTCAATGCACAAGAAGGACCAGTGACGACTCTGCCTGATGAGCTAAGTGAAGTGACAGGATCGACGAGGCGTCGCCGTTTGATGTCTACGAGTAAGCCGAATTCTTTGAGAAAGTCCGCGCCGAGTATTGGCTTAGACACGTCTGCCACGATGAAAGTCCAGAGAAATCTTCGTCTTAAACCAAGATCGAGGTATAGACGTTCGGTGCCGAAAGTTTGAACTTTGGTAGAGTTTGCAGCATACAAGGAAAAAGTTTTGTCTGGAAAGGGTCGCCGATTTGCATTTACCGGTATCACGGAAACGTCCGCTCCTGTGTCGACCAAGAAATGTCTATTGCAAGAGCGATCAAATAGAAAAAGACGACTGGAGACTTGGTTGGCATCACACGTCGTCATCAATGATGCCCCGGGTCGTTTCCCTGATTAGATGAGCTGACATATGCACAGGGCTTTGTACATCTCCGGGCATCATCTCCGTAGCGCCTATGGTACCAGCAAATGTCCTTTCCGCAATGGGTCACATCTCTACTACTGCTCCGTTGAAATCGCGATCGACTGGTCGAGCGTTGTCGACTTCTAGCTCTTTTTAGTTCTTGCACCTCATTAGTTAATTTTTCAATTTGAAAAGAAAGAGAGGTGAGGCATATTTCATGTGATGACTGAGACGCATCATTTTCTGGTTTCGCAATAGCCATAATATTCGGATTCGCGTAATCACAAGTTTCGAGAATTTTATCTGCCATGTCGGCTAATTTTGACAACGATTCCGAGCTCACCGACAAGATTGCTTGCGCATGCTGTGGCAAGAGCTTCAGCCATAGAGATTTGAGAATGTCGTCACTTACCTTGTTAGCCGCGAGGTTTCTCATCTCCCTGAGCAACTGTGATGGTCGACGATCGCCCAAATCTAAGGCCCCTTTCACACGGAGCGGATGCGGATGCGGACGCGGATGCGGAAGCGGGTCCGCATACCCTTTCACACGAGCACTGAAGATGCGGGTGTTTCGCCCGCATCTTTAGGTTGAAATTCGTGCATAAAAACTATTTTTTCGCAATTTTTATAACTGTTTTTCTCCTTCACCCCTGATTCAGTGCCCATATGCAGCCTAGAGGTATTCTTTGGTGGTTTAGTCTAGAGCCACATAGAATATGGGAATAAAGATATCTTCATTCCGATCCTCACAAGTAGTCGATGGGAGAAAATGTCTTAAAATATTTTCAAAAGATTTTGAAAAAAAAAAATCCGTCTTTCCGGAAAAATATGAAAGAAAAATTCCAAAAACATCCAATGTTCGAAAAATCCAATCCAAAAACATCCGAAACTAATATGTTCCTAAAAAAAAAATTCAGGAGATATCAAAGAATTTGCAAGTAGAAAAAAAGGGGAGGGGTGGGGACGTTCAAAATGTCTGTGCTTAGAAATATTCACATCACAATTCTGTCTTAGGCCGGGATTACAGTATAAAAGTTTTATAAAAGTTAGTTTATAAAACTTGAAAAATGCAACCGATAGGCCGATCAGTTTAGTTCGCTCGAATGTAACAGATGTGTTTATTGATTACATTTTTCAAGTTTTATAGTGTAATACCAGCCTTAGGCCGGGATTACACTATAAAAGTTTTGTAAAAGCTCTTTGATAAAACGTGAAAAATTCAACCAATATTATCTTATTGGTTGAATTTTTTGAATGCAAAATGTGTGTGCGTGTGTGTGTGCACCGGTTGCATTTTCTGGAATGCAACCGATGCGCCTATTGGTTGAATTTTTCAACTTTCATAAAAGTTCTTTTATAAAACTTTATAGTATAATCCCGGCCGGATTACACTATAAAAATTTTATAACAATTATTAAAAAAAAAGCAACTAATAAATTTATCGGTTGCATTAGAGCAAATGCAACCGATAAATTTATTAGTTGCTTTTTTCAAGTTTTATAAAATAACTTTCATAAATCTTTTAGAGTGAAATCCCATCCTTAGATTAGTCATTTCTGAAATATAAAATTTCATTTTTTAAGTTTATAGACTGAATATCGAGTAAAATAAACTTGTAGGTATCGGGGGAACCACCAAAAATATTCAAGTGCAAGGGTCTTCAAACGACTTAATCCGGCCCTGAGTGAACACCGTACGGGGATAACGTTGTTTAATAAAAGTATTTTTTTTTAAAGTTTAAAAATATTAACAGATTAAAAATTTAAAAAAATGACAAATATTTAAAATAATATTTCAGATATTTATATTTTTAAATAATTTAAAAAATTTAAAAAGAAAAAAATTAAAATTTTTAAATTAAATTTGAAAGTTATTAAAGTATGTAGTCAATTAAATATTCGTAATGAATAGAACGGCTTATCATTTTTGTTCCGTCAGTGGCCGTTGTTGGCAGGTTTTATTGTATAAAATTGTAAAGTATGGACAAAAGGCAGTTAAAGTTGCTATATCTCAATCTCAGAACGAAACAAAGGGATAGACGTATGTAGGTACATTATATTAATGAGCAGGGACCATCATATGGTGTTTTATGATGGTCATTTTATCATTATGGCAAATAATTAAAAAAATTCCGTGAAAAATCACCTTCAAAAAGTAGCCAAAGATGCGGACGAATTCGCTCCGCATCCGCATCGTGTGAATAGCTCCGAATAAACCTATTGTCAAAACTTCTATGTGCGGATGCGGAGCCCGCACTTAGGTTTTGACACATGCGGACGACGTCCGGACCCGCATGAACATTTCCTAGGTGCGGAGATTTTTCGGCTCGTCTGAAAGGCGCAGTATATTCCAATTGTTAAAACTTCTTCCGGACCCGCATCCGCTCCGTGTGAAAGGGCCCTAAACCGGAGAGTAATTTCTTGATTTGGGTGCTCTCTGATTCGGACATTCTTGATGTGAGAGCCTCTTTCAGCGCAGTATATGGACGATCATTAGACGGAGACATGACGATGTCACTGACCACGTTGAGCAGTCGTTGGTCCATGGCGCCGACCACGATGTTGTACTTAGTTTCTTCACTGGCCACTCTTGCCGTTTTGAACTGAGCTTCCAAGTGCACGAACCACAACGCTGGCGTCTCACACCAGAAGGGTGGTGGCTTGATTGCCACGCTGTCTGTTTGCAGGCCTTGCGTGGTGGATCCATCAGTAGAATCATAGTAGTTGCCATATCGGGCGGGTTCGAGTAAACAAGGGTCACCAATATATAGCTATATGAGCTGGTTTTGAGACATAACTATATTATTCGAAGCAGTAGTTTAATAATAAAATAATTATTTATTTACAAATATAAACGAAGTTAAAATAATACGCGATTCGGACGAGAGCAGGGACATGTACAAAGATGCGACGCAAGTTCACCATATCTACAGACAAAATGTTCGAGAGTCCAGATTCTGCGCCCTGATTGGGCGAAAAGAAGGCTGCCGGAGCGCTGTCTGTTTGGCTACTTTCCCTGGCTAGTTTTCCTTTCCATGTCGTGTCATTCTTTATCAGTGATGGTAACTCGTGGGAAAAATTGGCCAAAATTTGGCCAAGTGGGAAATTTCTTAGCATTTGTGGGAAATTTTGAGAGTTCATCAAGCAAAAGAATTTTTTGAAGAAAAATAAAAAATATTAATGCAGTGCAATATTTTTCTATTGTAAAATACTTGACCTTTCACCGGTAGATAGCAGGACATTTTTTGGATTGCGTGGGGAAAAATTTAGTCAAAAGGAAAATTTTTGCGAGAAATTTTGCTAGGAGAGGTTACCATCACGTTCTTTATACATTTCTCTCGCTTTATTTTTCCCCTTTTCGATTTTTATCTTTTAAATTTTTTATCTTACGCTTAGTTTTATTAATTTAACAAAAGGCGCTTCTCAGGACCAAATCACATTGATCGCAATGGAGGATCTTCCTAGTAATTACTGTTATAAAGTAATTAGAAATGACGAGGAGAGAAAAATCGTTGTTTTTAGGGTAAAAGATGTGACAAACAAAGAAACCGCTATGGAATTGACTTTATAGCCTTTCCGTTATACCAGGGGTCTTCAACGTGTGGTCCGCTGATCGTTTTCTGAAAATAGTTGAAAACATTGAAGAACGATTTATTCCAGAGAATTTTAATTGAAGAAATAATTTCGAAATCAATGAAAAAAGTAATTTCAGAATTTATGCAAGAAGAAATAAATACTGTAATTTCGGAATTTATAAAAGAAATAATTCTAGGGATGAATGAAAGAAATAATTCTAGCAATGAATTGAAGAAATCTAATATTTAGTTAAGAAACTATTCCAAAACTAATCGAAAATTTAGAATTAAGATAGAGATAATTCCAAAATTGATGAGAATCCTGAATTATTAGAATAAATAATTCCAGAATCGATTCAGAAATAAAAAATTTCCTATGTGAAGCTCAAGACAATCACCCACATGATTGTCACACTTCTGACACCATGGAGAAGTGATCAGCCCAGTGTCCCAAACTTTAAATTTTTTCCTCCTTGTCAACCAATAACTTCTGAGGGGGTGATGAAATGGTCCAGAGGAGCGAAGGCTGTAACGAGATGCCTTTGAATTTCTCTATAGATTAATGATTTAAAACTCATCTCGCCTATTGCTTGCTAGCACCCAAGAATGCTGTTCAACAGCCCAATTGGAAACCACTTCAAGAATTAACATTATGCTGGGTGCAATCAAATGAATCATTGAAAGGTGGTCATTGAAAGGAGTAGATTTCTCTCTCCCCGCAGAAAAAAATTTCTGGCTATGTAAGAGAACTTCAGATCTTAAACAGCTACCTGAGACGCGGGTGGATGTCTGGCCAAGATTTTTCTGAGGTCCTACCTGACTAAAAATGGTCTGCCTATGAATACTAAAGAAAATACATGTACACTAAAGAAAATTTGAAGACGATCCCGCCAGGCTCGGGTGAGTTTGTGTTAAAATGACACTGTTCCACCCGTGTCGCATACATAGACAAGTTCAGGGGGAAGGGCACGATGATATCAATATATAATGGCCCGGGACAATCATTTCCCTTCATGCTACAAATTCACTGTTGAAGGGCCCATGAAAAGTTTGGTCTGTGGGCCCACAAAATATCCCAGCCTAGGGGCCTTGCTTCAGGCTGTGGGGGCCATGATGGTCCATAATCACCGGATTTATTACATTTACGGTAACTTACACAAAAAATGTATAGGTTACCCACATCAATCAGCTGAGATCTTTGGCGTCCCATCCCCCACAGTAAATTTGTTCTGTGAAAAATATAAAAAAGTTAAAAGAATCATCTCCTGAGCTCTGTCAGACCCGTAATTGTGGGTGGACATGGGTCACCAGCATAGGCGGAGATAGACTTGAACATCTGGGGGAACCCGTTGACGTCAATTCATATATTATATGTATTTGCCTACGGCTGGGATCTCAGGGCCGCAACCACGGCCCCCACATGGGCGGGGCTGACAGGGCTCTAGCTCTGGGGCCCGAGACAATTCTCATAATTTTTTGCTTTTTCACGCTATAAATTAACTATAGAAGGACCCGTGGAAAGTCTGACCGGGGGGGGGGGCCCGTAAAAGATCCCAGCCTAGGGGCCCTGCTCCAGGATGTGGGAGCCATGGCTCCAACTGGGGGGAGGGGGCAGGTGGATCTGGTGCCCCGGGTGCTGAACCAGAAGGGGGCGCCAAATTCACCTTTTAACTGTTTCTTCTACATCAAGGGGCGCCAAAATGCCGGCTTGCCCCGGATGACAAAGTATCTAGTTGCGACCCTGCTCGGGGTATACACCTCAGGAACCAAATTTTGCAAGGGCCCTGGGCATGGCCCCCACGAGGGTGGAGCTGTCAGATTTCCAGCCCTGGGGCCCAGGAATATGGACGAGATGGCCTGGGAGCTTCTCAGTATTTTTCACGTTATAAATTCATCATATAGGGGCTCGCGAAAGATCCCAGCTTAGGGAACCCTGCTCCAAGATGTGAGGACCATGGCCTTGGGCAAAGCAGACATTAAATAACCTCCACCCCTCAACTTGGGGAGGGAATTTTTTTTCATTATATAATCTGCAATAATAAATCCGCGTGAACCGAATAGGACCATTTGCGGTCGGCAGAAACGTAAAAAAACTCAATTATGCTAGATGTTTGTATTTTCCTAGCGTGGTGCATCTGTTCCATCGTTTGCATATCCACATATTTTTGCCTTTTTACACAATAAAGAAGGAAGAGAAAAAGCGACGAAATGAAAAAAAATGATTATTTCTTGAAATTAATATTCATATCACAAAAAATCCAATGAAAAGGAGGGGGGGGGGCTTTTCTTTTCAATAGTTGCTCTATTCCGCTTCAAGTATTTTTTTCCCGTGGTATTTATGTTAGGATGTTTGCTAACGTTATTATTTTGTCGCCAACGATAAATGGCCAGGCCTGACCACCCTCTACTAAATTAACCAATCAGGGAACAGAATACGGGCTTCCGAACATTTTGTCTGTAGATATCGTGAACATGAAGATGCGACCGGTGAATATAAACAACAACAGCTCTCTGGCCAGACGGCCTTGACATTGGATTTTTGTGGTGTTGCCACAAAGATGAAAATAATTTTTTGTAAGTTCTAGGAAGACACTACACTTTGTTATTACGTAATAAATTCTCCCACTATATTGTGCAAATTTATCACCAGATTTGTAAAGTGTTGGCCAAATGAGATCTATTTGAAAAATTATTTTCCCAAAATCAGCACCTGATGTTAAAATGTGGTAATTCTCTCTCCTTCGTATCAAATCAAAATTTTTGAGGGAAGGTACATGCAGTGCATAGTGTTTACTGTATGATCGGTTTTTAACGCTGTCATTTTAATCAAATTACATATTGATCAATGAACAGGGCAATATTTTTGAGTAATTTTAAACTTTCATCGAAACAGTTACGCATAAAAAAAGCTACAATGAACAATATAAAAATAGCAGCTTGGCGAATTTATCCAGTCATATTTTCATACCGAATTCATGTTGCAATGAAGGTTTTTTATTTCCGTGTGATTGCATTTTTAACGAGCTGAAATGTTGTCCGTTATGAACCCGTGCTGTCTTGATAAATTTGCTTTTTTTTTACAAAAAATATTTCGACACGGCTTCAAAATTTATTCCAGCCTACACGAGCCTGGGGTGACCACCGATGGATGGAGCCTTCATTTCCCACCCAAATCCACTGGTTGGAACTTGCCGTATGGCGATATATGACCGGAGTTGGAGTCCGGTGAAGTAAGCTTACACGATACACCCAAAATTTGGCGGTTTTTTTTTCGGATGGGGTTTCATTCAAGGGGTTATTCACATAAGGGGGTGGAGCTCCGGGCCCTTCTTAGCAGAGACGAACTTCGAGCTCTTGCCGTCCTAAGCATTTATTATAGCTCTCAATTTTCAAAATGAAAGCCATGAATTTGCAGCTGGTTCTTCTAAATAAGGCTTTGAATATTGTTTCATACGCACGCTCATAACATAAATGACATTCTATAAAAGTTTTAAACTGTATTTGTTTTGACTTCCATTAAGACTATTTATTACTGTGATCATTGTGTTAAACAAATTAAATGTGTTGCAGAATTACGATCAAAGTCTTGATGCAACATGTAAATCAGTGTTTTCTAAAGTGGGCAATAAAGAGTTGCCCCCAAATGAACGATGGAATGATCCAGAGGACGGTAGAAGTTATGAGAATAACATAGGATCTTATGGTTTGGCTTCAGTTGGGGACGATGAGAGAAAACAATTTCCGAAGAAGGGGGCGATAGAACAAAATGTTTGGGAAATTCTAATGTAAAATCCCTGAAAACAAAAAGATACAAAAACCGAAATTTTCTTTGACTTCTAAAAACTTCTTCGAACAAATCGAAACCTCAGAATGGGAACATCTAAACAGAAGTAAATAGTATCAGCGGGAAACTACCCAAATTAAGGGAAATTGTATACCCAAATGAATTATGAGGATAGGATATAATCCCAAAAAAAAAGTGTAAATAAAATTACTATTGTTTATTGAAATGTTGAGTGTGAAAGTATTATTCACTAATACGCGCTGATCTACAAATAAAAAGGAAAATAGTTTTTTCTAAAGATAACAGTAGTGATGCTTACGGAAAAATCTGCCTCCTGAATTCAAATCTGTTATTTGTTTCTCTGTGACAGGCACAGTATAACTTGAAAACTATGCCTGACACAGAGAGATTTGTTTACTTCTTTATTTCAGATTTTTTTACTTTTTTCCACTCTGTCTATTTAATAGATACACCGGTAGATACCAATATAGATACTCTATCTAGATAGGTAAAATATGTAATAATCGCTATTCTAGTCGCTCTTAAAATGGTATCGGAACATTCCAAACAGAATAAAACAAAAGTTAAATACAGGCCTATGAATTATATCCTGTAGGTATTTTATGAAAAAAACTCATTTACTGATAGAAAATATAACAAATTCGTGTTCCCCCACCCCAAGAAATTAAAAGGCTTATTTTTTCTTTCGTGACCACATTTGCTCAATAATGTTCCAGCAATAGCAGTCAACAAGCATTGCAGGCATCTGTTTCCTTTCATGACGCTTTTCTATCGTCATTATATCTTTATGAAACCTTTCACCATGTTCGTCGGAAACATCACTGCATTTCTCTGGAAAATGATGCTGATGCGAATCTAGAAAATACACCCTTAGGGACATGTTACATCCCAAATACCTGTACGCATTTATCAGTTGTTAATCAATTCTTCATAGTTGCTACCTAGAAAGCTTTGCGCTAAATTCTTGAAACAAATTTTGCCGCCTGAGTAATTAGGGAGCTAGCATCTGACTACTCAGGTCTGGGTTCGAATCCCGGCTCGGGCATGGATGTCTACCAACACTAACCAATTCTCTGGACAGATCGTAAGGATCTCTTGGGAATATGTGTTGATCGCATTAAAAAAAAAATCCATTCACTCTTTTGGTGAAAGACATTTTTCAAACACTGCGTCTTTCTGAAGTTCTCTAATTTGGGGACCCACGGATACTCCTTTCTTTATTTTTGCGACAAAAAAGGCAAGGAAACTTTTTAAAAGGTACATAAACTCCTTTGCAGATGGATTCATAGCTTTAAAAAATTTATAAAACCTGGCTTGATGTGAAGAGGGTGCATCATCACTGGCTTCCAATTTCTCATTTTATATATTTTTTTTTTATCATATTTTTTCTCTCACTTTCCATTCACGTAGAAGCCAAATCTTTCTTTTGCAATGGGAATTTCTCTGTCGCGACTATCACACTTACGCAGAAAACAAACAAAGTCTGGTGTAAGTCTTGTTGCATACGCTAGGCTGACCATACTTGCTCGAGAAAAATACGGGAAATTGGGCTTCAAAATACAGGAAAATGCGGGACATTGCCAATTATCGCTAAAAATGATGCCAACTCATGTTAAAATCACAGAAAAGTCGCCAATCACGGGAAATGAAGCTTCACTTCAAACTGCATGAATTAAAATTAATTATGACAAATATGTGAGATCAATACAGTCGGCCCCCCGTATTCGCGGTTTTTTTTTCTTCATTGGAAAATTATTTTTGGAAACACTCAGAGCAATCGTCATTCACGTGTTTTGTTTACAAAATTTGAGTTGTGCGTGTTTAGGGTGGCTCATTTTTCTAGTGCTACTGATAATGCTTCTGAAAAACAAAAAAAGTGAAAGGTTTACCAGGAAAATTGGGTATATTGACTATGCTTGGCGAAAGTCAATTGCTGCTGCTGTGGCCCACCATTACGAAATCAACGAATCTACGATGAGATATATCAAAGAAAACGGAATCTGAAATTCGTTCAGCCGTGGCTGTAGCTGCACCTGTGGCAGCGAAAACTTTGCATCGCCTAGATCCATGTGTTTCTCGTACATAAAATGCTGTTTTTTTGCGAGTACAAGAGTGTTACCAAAAAGGTATTCCAATTGATTGTAATATTATAACGGAAAAGGCGATAACATTTTACGCTCCTATAAAGGGAAGGGCTGGTATGAAACGTCTATTTCATCAGAATTTTATGCAAGTAAAGGTTGGTTTTATAGGTTTAAGAAATGATTCGGATTACGCAGTGTAAAAATCGCTGGCGAACAAGCCTCTGCTGACCAGGAGGCAGCCAGAAAATTTCCAAAGACTGCAGAAAATTATTGAAAAGAAGAGTTATGCACCTCAGCAGGTGTTTAACGTTGACGAAACTACACTATTTTGGAAGAAAATGCCGCAAGAACATTTATCAATTAAGAAGAAAAGCGAGCGCCTGGTTTTAAGATAGACTTACTATGACTTCAAGATAGAATTACTATGTTGTTTTGTGCAAATGCGTATGGGTACATGATAAAGCCCACCGTAATTTTTAAATGTGCGAATCCGCGAGCATTAAGCTCCCAGTATTTTGGATGAACAATAAAAGGGCTTGGACTATGAAAACACTTTTCCTGGATTGGTTTAAACTGTGTTTCGTTCCAGAAGTCAGGAGGTACCTTGAGAGTGAAGATATGCCATTCAAAGTTCTTTTGATACTGGATGATGTTCCTGGATAACAAGATGTCAATGTGTTCAAAGCTGATGGTGTAGAAGTCCTTTATATGCCTCCTAATCAACATCTATCATTCAGCCCCTTGATCAGGGGGTAAAGAGAACATTCAAGGCTCACTATACACCATGGGCGGAGATACGGGGGGGGGGCGTGAGGGGGCAGCTTCAAAGATGGAGTCGACTGATCTAATGTATAAATGTATATATGAATTGACATCATCATCATCATCGTGCCCCCCAGACTTCCAAGTCTATCTCCGCCTATGCTAAACACGCCACTCAATGGAGATGATTGTGCACGCAATAGAAGATGCAAATGCATAAAATGTCTTGAAGGTATGGAAGAATTACACTATCACTAATGCCATTACTGTCATAACTAGAACCATGGCAGCTCTTAAGTAGAAGACAAGTTTACCATGAGTAAAGGAAGGGATTCGCAAGTTCAAATCAGCAATAGATTATTTTCATGACAGATCCCTCTATATTACGTTCTTCACATGTAGAAAAATTAGTAGAGGAAGCCTTGTCAACATATTCCAACATGCTTGATGATATGAAGAAGAAACATCAAACAGAAATCACAATGTCCTTTCAGAAAGCATCGCCAACAACCGCTGCACCGTCTTTTACGTTCCTCTTGTACCTCTGCGTCACCCTGCTCTTCTCATGATGTTCAATAAACGAGATAAACAAAAACCCTATGGTTTCGGTTATTCGCGGATTTCCGTATTCGCGGTCACCCCAGGAACGTAATCCCCGCGAATACAGGGGACCGACTGTATGCATATTTGAGTCGTAATTGTCATACTATATTTTGAGTTGAGAATATAATTTTATTCGTTGATTTGATGAATAAAAAGTCAAGAATTGGCTTCTTCATTGAAAATACGTGAAAAGTCTGGCCAGTAAAAAAACAGAAAAAATCGGGACTATCCCGGGAAATGCGGTCAATATCGACGTATGGTCAATATATGCACACCTAATATAATGGAACTACTTTTAAATCATATTTTCCATTTGTGCTCATTGTATTTCACTAATTCGAGCATATATTTCAAAATATCGCATGATTTTAGTCATATTATCGATTATATTTTATTGTATCGATATACTTTATCGATATATTTATTATATATCGATATGCTTTATCGATATATTTAAAATCGATATAATATTATACCGATATATTTTACTGATTGGTAAAGGTTGTGGTGTCGCAGGGAATTTTTCTCTAATAGGGTTGCAAAGAAATGGAATAGCAAACACAAGGGGGTATTGCTAACACAATAATTTGGCACTTTTACGAAGAAATACGATGAACATATTGGGGTAAATCGCTAAGCTATCCATACTTAGATGAGACAACCATGTTCTTATGTGAGTAGTGTATTATATTTTATCATGTATATCGATGGCCAAATGCACACATGTGGCAAGTCACATTTTGCTGATTTTTCAGGAGAGCATTTTCAAAATTTAGTGTTGCATAAAAATACATCCTCATAGCCAGCGAATGCTGAAATCCAGCCCAGCTTTCCTGTCTACATATCACTTACCGTATTTGTGCATTACAATATCTGGAACAATAACCTCCCACTCATATACTTATTATTTCCATTTTCGCAAAAAATGTCACGTACCACATTTGTGCATTAAAATATCGATGTAGTTTTTAGTTTTTATACAGTAACACTTTTAATTGGGTTGCTGTTTTAGAAATATATGACATCCATATTTGTTATGGGCATCTTTTTTTTTGGCCACCTCGTTGGGCATTTGCTTGTTGTGGTCTTGTATTTTTCTTAATATTTGCATAGGCAACTGGAACAGAAAGTCCCCAATATGAAAGAGTACTCACTATAGATTATATTTTGAGGCATGTGTGAAAGGTCTCCATTTCTGTGACTCGTATTTGGAATTCCAAAGCATTCATTAAGTCCCGAATGTCATTGCAGACCGTCATCATTTGCCATTTCCAAAATAAAGAAAAATTAAAAATTCGTTTCCTATGCTTATACTCATTAATATTTGTGTCTGGCTGCAATAGCTTAGACAGTGAAATCTGTACATACGTCGAGACTGAAATAATATTCCGTTTTAGAGAATTTTCCATTTTATAAAGGTACGAATCAAAGCACTAATCATTGAACAGACTTTATTTTTATTCCGTTTAAGATAGGTTTCCGTCTTATACAGTGTTCGTCTTAGGGCCGTATTCACCGACATGGTTTAAACTGTAGTCACAATTTTTGGATAATAACATACATTGGTTAAAAACCTGAATTTAACCAATCCGTGTCGATCTGTTATCAAAAAATTGTGACTATAGCTTAAACCATGTCGGTGAATACCTGCCTTAGACAGATTTCACTGTATATATAGCTACCAGGGTGGCGGGCTCGTGGTCGAATGTTATGGGGGGGGGGGCGCCAAAACAAAATTTCATTCTAAGATACCAGTAGTTAATTTTCACACATATGATTTTTAAATTTATTTATTCTAATGAATTAGATAATTTGTGTTTGAAATTTTATTTTCAATACGTCTGTCCAACTAAAAAAAATTCACGCTCAAGCTGGCAGTATGGAAGTAAGCAGTTAGTATAGTATACCTGACCACAATTTTTTCCACAAGATCCTGAATTTATGCAGGGTGTCTCAGAACCAGGTTTAAAAACCTAGGAAATAGAGTAGGGCGCACCCAAACGACTCGGGATGACATAGCAATGTGGAGTCGGAAATGATACCGCAGCGTACACAGAAAATACACTACGTAAGTGAATATGCACTTTAACAAATAACAGAGGTCAAAGAAGGTGTTCAAAGAAGTGTCATCCCCGAGCTGCAATGCGGGTCTCACATCGTCGGTGCATAAAATTCCGATCATTCTGGAAGGTTCCTTTCTTTCTTTCAAACCGAGCACAACTCAGGTCTATCACCATCTATGGGCGATTTACTACCTAGTGAGTTGCACCGGTTAGTGTAACTGCGTGCGCACATAACAGTCTAAATTAAGAATAACAGTCTTAAATCAGTCATAAGGCAGTCATTAATAACAGTCATAAGGCAAAGCGCAAATTGAGCCGCGTGCAGCGTTCGCGACACGAAGCAGGGCAGCAGTCTGTTTTGCCAACGGAAATCAGAAAGACAGCGCAAATTGAGACACGAGGTGACGCTACGCTAAGCGCGTGTACGCGCGCACTCGTCGGCGCTGCTGTTGAGCCGCAGATTTTCGTGTCCCGCGCGCACGATTCTTCGTATTCGGTAGGGGTTTTTTAAAAATTAAACCGTCATTTTGATAGAGTTCGTATTCTCTTATGAAAAATGTTGTTTAATATCAACGTTATTTACATGTATAATCAATTATTTCTTAATTAATCAATTAATTAAAGAATTAATCAATTCCTGAATTATTTTCTTTCTTTCTGAGTTTTTAATAAATATTATTGTTCTTTCCAAGGTTTTGACTTTTCATTAGCTCTAAATTTTAATTCATTATGGAGTTATTTTTCGGAATTCATTATGGGATTCATTAATTTCGGGATTTTCACTAATTTTTTGATTCCAAATTTAGAAAATTGTCATCAATTCTGAATTTTTATTAATTTTTAGAGGAAAAAATCTACTCTTGTTTTTTTAATAGCCTACGAAATATTTTCCATTAAATTTCTGAATTCGGCTTTAATTCCGAATATTCATTAATTATATTTTATCCATCGATAGAGGAATAATTTTTCATTAAATTTGAAATTTAATTATTAATTTCATCAATTCTGGTGTTTCACTAATCTATTTTTCCATTAAATATGAATTCCCAGCAGTTTTGGAATTATTTATTAATTTTAAATTGTGATCAATCGTTTCATTTGTTTTAACTTTTCACAAGTTCCAAATTTTCATTCTTTATGGGATTAATTTCGGAAAAATTCCATTAATTTCGGAATATTCATTAATCCAATTTCTGTTAATTCTGTTAATAATCATACAATAATCTTCAAGTTTATTGTATGATTCATTCTAAATTTTGAATTTTATATATTTTCATTAATTTTCATAAACCTTTAATTTTCATTAAAATTTTTATCCCTCCTAAATTTACCTTAATTTTTATCCATTTTCAATTTCGATTAATTAATGTAAGGTTTTCATTAATTTATGTACCTTTAGTTTTTTAAGGAAAAGTTCATCAGAAACATCTGAATTTTCAATAGTTTTTTAATTATTCTCTAATTTTGAATTGTCATCAATCCTAATTTTTTATTATTTCTTTGTGTTCACGTTTTTATATACGGTATTTTAATGTATATTTTTCAGCGCATTCCCGTACTTTATATTTTAATTAATGTTGTCTTCATTAATGTCAACTTTAAATACCAATAATCCAGGCGCCTCCCAAATGACAAGGTTCCAGTCCTCCGAAATTGTTTCCTTTCTAAAACGCTCGTGCACTGGGAACGCGTTCCAATATGCGCATCCCCTCGCTACGCGTGGGGCGTGTTGACGTCATCGCACTCGGGTCCCGCCCACCCGCGAACGCTGCACGCGACTCAATTTGCGCTTAGCCTAAGTGCGAATGTAGTGTTGTGTTTGATTCTTCAGTGCCGCCATCTATATTTCAGAAGTGAAGTGAGTGATGTGTAATGATTGAATTATATTTTGTACTGTTTGTAGGTCTGTTGCCCTCTGTGGCAGAAAAAGCCTCGCCACAGAATTTCTCAGAATTTTCATATTATCCAAAGTCATTTATTTTATCACAAACAATATTCTTTACGCGGTTCTGCATGCAACTCGAGGTTCAGATACAATTATGCAGCAGTGGGTGTGTTAGTGTGTAGGGCCGCAACTAGACATTTGGTCAGCCGGTGCAAGCATGCATTTTGGCGCCCACTCATACTTTTGAAAGAGAGGTTAAAGAGTGAAATTTGCGCCCTCTCTAGTCTGACGCCCGGGGCACCAGACCCCCCTGCACCCCCCCCCTAGTTGCGGCCCTGTTTGTGTGTGAACAGTTATTCCCTTTATAGAGAGAAACTATGTCACTCTCCATTGTTCATACGAAGTACGAAAGCCTGGATAACCAAGCGGGGATGTAGTTTGGAAAGAAAATTCACATTGCTCTGTGGGGAATCGAACCACCAATCTTTCACTGTCCGGGCGAGTGTTCTAACAACTAAGCTACAGAGGACAGACATTTTCCTTACTTAGAGCATATGTATGAACGCAGAACGGGACTGCATGGACAGCCTCCTAGCTCAGCTAATAGCTCTTACGACGTTAGCCCCCAGTACGAAAATCCAGGCTTTCGTACTTCGTAATTATTCTCTTGTTGTATGGTCAATTTTATTAATCAAATACATAGCTTAATGTGCACCAAAAATGTATATTTAGACATAATGTAAGATGCACACATAAAGGATGTACATACATGTTTTAATTAGATATTTTGAGGTTAGGAAATAGGAAATTCAATTTTCCCATTTTGCGCAAAAAACACGGATTTTTTAGAAAAACCCGCCCGGGCTGGGTTTTTTTTTTACAACCCTGGTTAAAACTCATAAATTAAGATCAAGTCATCCAGTTTGCTCTTCACTTACCATTTTCAAAATAATTTATGAAAGTTTCTTTCGTTACATGTGATTGTTTCAAGTAATTCAAAGTTTCTGTAACACTCACAAGATGACTATGATGAAACTTTATTTCTATGATTGCATGCAGTCCTTCTTTCACGTAGGGGTCTCTATACCTTGTGTCTTTTGTGACTTTCTTGATTCGAACCTTGAGTTCTGCTGTGCATTTTTTATCTTTTGATGCCCCATCCTGAAAAATTACAATCAAAGCAAAATATGTTTCATCGCTGAATGCATAGACATAGACTTAATAGTATGCAATTATAATAATATAATAATAATAATATTTATTGATTGTTTAGGGCCAATTGCCCCGTTACAAGGAGAAAGAAAATATAAATATATATGCAAACGAAAAGAGGGAGTAAAAACGGGGGGGGGGGAAATAAAATAAATATATATATAAAAAAAAAATAAACATGTGAGAAGCGTGCATGGTTAAACATTCGACTAAATTAAAAGAGGTATATACATATATATTAAAGATTAAAAGGGGGGAAAAAAACAAAAAAAAACACACAAGTCAGAACTGGAAAGTTGTGCACAAATTAATACACACACACAGATATATATACACACAGGGCCGCAACCAGGGGGAGCAGGCCGTCCTCGTGCCCTGGACCGGAAAGGGCGCAGAATGTATTCTCAGATCTCTCCTTCAACACTACAAGGGGGTGCCAAAATGCGCACCTGCCCCGGGTGACCAAGCATCCAGTTGCGGCCCCACGTACGTGTACACAAATACAGACATATATATTAAATATGTTTAAAAATTGAGATGCAAGATAGAGTCGAACAGGAAAATACAAAAAGAATGGAAAAAAAAAATAATGATGAGATTAGGGGAAAAAAAATGAACAAAAAGCAAACAAATTTATTCAAGGGGGAAAAATGAACAATAGAATGCGGGATCGGGGGAAATAAAATAGCAGATAGTGTGTTCATTGCCTTCCCTTTACCCGGGGATTTTTTTTTTTCAGAACATCTATATGTCTTCGCTCTCTGCTAAAATGAAATTTCTTAGTTTTAGGATAGACAGGAGAAAGTTAACGATTTGGTGGTATTTTTTATGTCTGTATGTTAGAAAGGAATGTATATCATTATCGATCAGGATATTAGAAAAATATTTTTTCCTGTAGTACTTATAAGTCGGACATTCTAAAATTACATGAGACCATGTTTCTAATTTTTTCAAATTGCAGAAATTACAATCTTTGTCAGAAGATATTTTGCGAGTTTTGCCTTGTATAAATATAGAATTTTGCAACGTTCTTAATTGAAAGAGGACCCTTTTAATCGACAAATCAATTTTCGAGAGTACATAATCTTCCGCAAAGATATGAGTTTTAATAAGCCTGTAGTGTGAATTTCTAATGCTATTTTCCATTGCGCTCATATCCTTTTGAATATTTTGGTCAATATAAACCTGCAAAATCTGGGGAAGATATTTTGCAGCTATGATAGAGTCCTGCAAAAACCAGACGAAGGCAAATCCAGAGTTTTCCAAGAGAAGTTTGAGATCTGAGGCCCAGTTAAAATTATTTTCTGTAATTGAGTTACTAAAAAAATGCAGATGAGAGATCTTACAAAATCTAGATTCTGGCATTTTAAAAATGCGTATCCAGTATTTAATTATCAATTTTATGAACGTCACAGATAAGGCAGTGTAACCGAGTTCTAATCTCATCATATAACCTGGTGTGTATTTGGAGAGATTGAATAATTTTTTTACAAAAATGCAAAAACATTGCTCTAGAGGATTGACCAGATGGAAGAACCATAAGAAAAAACTGAGGTTACCATGCTATTAAACAGTTTAAACCAACCAAACGGGGAGTTAATTTTAGCTCCTGAAAGTAAGGGCCACAGTGCGTTCATTGCAGATGTACCCTTGGCAAAGAAGTGATTTTTTGCTACAAAAAAAGAACCAGAAGAGGAAAAGGGGATTCCAAGATAGGTGTAAGAACCAACTGTATCCAGTTTTTTATTTTTATAAAAGAAGACATCATGCTTAGAGCATTTTCCGCCTTTACGGAAAACCATAACTTTTGTTTTATTGACATTGACTGTGAGTTTGAAGTCATTGCTGAATTTTTCGAGCATATAAATTTTTTTTCTTAAATTTACTGGTGAATCCGCCAAAATAACTGCGTCATCTGCGTATAGTAGAATGTTAAGTGGCGTGAGTAGTATAACCCTGAGGGTTTCTGGCTTCAAATCCCAAACCTGAGGGTTTCTCGCTTCAATCCCAAACCTGAGGGTTTCTGGCTTCAATCCCAAAATTGAGGGTTTCTGGTTTCAATCCCAAAATTGAGTGTTTCTGGCTTCAATCCAAAAATTGAGGGTTTCTGGCTCCAATCCCAAAATTGAGGGTTTCTGGTTTCAATCCCAAACCTAAGGGTTTTGATTATTTACAGGTTTATGCACTTTAATAGTAGAAAATATAAATGTGTTTCAAGTGTTAAAATTTATAAAGATAAAAAAAACTTACTATTCATCATTTGTTTCCGGTGTCTTCTTTTTTCTTTTGATGTTGTTTTATACCACTATATATGCTAGTGCGAGCATAAAAATATCTAATGTCGTTTTTTATGCACGTACTAACATGAAAAGTGATATTTTTCTTATTATCTTTATTCATAGCCACTTGAACCAATACAAAATAATTTTCAACAAATAAAACACAATGGCTTTCTTATATATAAGAGAAAGGATTATGTTTAAGAATAATGAGATACATTTTAAATGAGGATTGTAAATCCTATAATAGATATTGGGCACAATGCCCACTGGCGGTCACCATCCTCCCCAAATACCGCCACCTTCACCACCAATTATGAAGCAAAATTTGCTAGACGTTAAGGAGTGAAATTCAAACATATGCTTTTATTGTTATATTAATCAGAATTTTAAAAAATGTAAAAGCATAGATTTCGATCTACATCTCCAAATATCACAGTTTTTACCAATAACATTTGAAGGAAAATTTGTTAAACGTTGATTATTCATGATATTTTTCTTATTATCTTTATTCATAACCACTTGAACCAATACAAAATAATTTTTAACAAAGAAAACAATGGCTTTCTTATAGGTAAAAGAAAGGATTCGTTTTAAGAATAACGCGATACGTTTTGAATGAGGATTGTAAATCCTGTGATAGATATTCGACACAATACCTACTGGCGGTCACCATCCTCCCCAAATACCGCCACCTTCACCACCAATTATGAATCAAAATTTGGTGAACGTTAACGAGTAAAATTTAAAACATATGCTTCTATTCTCATACTAATCAAAATTTAAAAAATGTAGAAGCATAGATAGAAGAAAAATTTGCTAAACGTTGATTTTATGCAATTTTCACGACTTAAGTAGAAATGAAACAAAATATTTGCAAAATAGTTTTATTCATGCAATTAAAAAATGAATATACTCAATAACAATTTTCACAAAGTCCAAAATATACTGAGAAATCAAATTTGATAATACACCACCACCATTTATAAACATGAATATATATGTAAGCACCATACAGAAGTATTGTTTGTTAATAATAATAAATTTTCTTTTAACTTTTTTAAATGTCAGAAAACAGTTATATATATATATTGCTATGACGTAAATGAATGAACTGTAAAAGTATCAAAATAATTATCCTATTTCACACAAACTATAGGAATATACTAAAAATCCTAAATTATATTTCAAACATCCAACAATTTTGTCTATTTCAATAAACAGAGATAGAAACAGACTTTATTAAAATGTCCTAAATATAATTTTTTCATTATATATCACTTAAAAATATTCGATTTCCAATAGTTTTATTATCTTTAACAGTTTATTGTGTTTTTATAAATATCATTCAAACAAAAAAATGTTCTTTTGAAATTGATTCATTACGTCAATGTCACAATCATTCATTATGTTTTGAAATTGATTCAACATGTATGAATTTTTTCATTTAGAAAAATAGATAGTGAAAAAAAGTTCAATGAAATACAAAATATAATAATTGTTGGTTATATAATATATACCACCACCTATTCAAACAATGATTATATAAATTTCCATTAAATCATGAAAACATAGAAATTTTACGTTTTCAAATACTTATGTTCTGATCAAAGAATATATAAGATGCATTTCTAAGATTGAAACATATAAAAAATATCAGTTTTTAAACTGTAATGCTTTGATAATGTCAATCATGATAAATTTAGAAAGATAAATTTAAGAGTTACAATCATGTTAAAGTTTTATAAAAAAAACTCGAAATATAACATACTAGAAAAGTTTTTATTTATGAATCTTATGATGACCGTATGACAGTACATTTAAACCATCATCTAATAGATACTTTTTGTCATAAAAGGGAGACAAAGATACTTTATTTAATTTTGTTGTTTTCAAAATATGATTTTTAGAACAGATAATATTCTGAGAGTCTTTAAATATTTGATTGTCAAATAGACATTTTTTATAATGATCAATGTTATAGTTATCAACAACAGATTTTTTTAAACCTTTAGCTCTTTTTTTTATATTTTTACCATAAGAAAATGCATACATTTTTGGTTTTAAGGATACCCATTCCTCGATAGCAATACCGCTTGTTTCATCTTTTAGTGTTCCCGGTATATTTTTATTATGGGAAGAATAGAATTCACTTTTTTTAGGGTAATTACTAAAATCCATTATGTGATTAAAGTTGTTTTTTAAATCATGATACACATCTGACGTTTGAATTTCAAGTATTAAGGAATCAGTGTCTGTATATAGTAATTTGACATTCTTGTCATAAAAATTAACAAAATCCTCATAAAATATTTTATACATATGAAGCTTAGACAACTCAAGTACAGTAAAACCGACTTGAATCGGTTTGTTCAGCAATAGTGCTCGTTTTTTAACTTTAAACATAGCTAAAGAATCGTTTAAGGGTGTAAATTGTTCGACACCTGGGTTTGACATTATTTTTTTGCATTGATCTACGGAAGTAGCTATCTGAACATTTATTTTTTTTCTAGGATTTTCCATAGTCTTCCCATAAAATGCATTATTCATTAATTTAAACAAAGTTTTATCTGATTCAGTTTTAGCGTTTCTTTTTAATTCACTGTTCATGTTAACATATGACTTGATCCATTCTACCTGATGGAAACCTAAAATATTATGAATTTTAGTGAGAATCATTCCTTTTTTTAAATAATACTTTAAATTACGGTAATGAACAATATAATTTTTTTTTTCATAAAAATTTGGAATGAGTTTTTTAGTTTTAGACAATTTAATGTTAAATTTTTTAACCATTTCTAACTGATATGGTGATAACATGTTTTCTGTGATTTCTAAATGATCAACAGCCAATGGATAATTATCATGTAACTCATGATAATTCACAGGATAAAATAAGTCAACTTCCAAAATGTATCCATAATCGGAATCATCACTCACCGATAAAACATTGAATTGATTGATTTTGATTCTTCTATAAACCAGGGTTGACACATTGAATAACACCATAAAATATTATTTTTCTCTTTCCCATAAAGATTGTGCTTCAATAACTTTCTAACTAATGTTGTTTTTCCACTTAATGACGGTCCAACAACGAGTGCAGTGGATGGAAATCGGAAATGATGAAGATCATTCATTACTACATCCTGTTTTGCAAAGTTTTGTAAATTCATTTTCATTCATCTGCACCCCTACAAAATATGGTTCCAAGTTACCTTGATCACTTTTAAAAAAGTATCTAATGTCGAAAACGTTCTTATTTTCTTTAGAACAAATGTGAAAGAAGTAACTTCTTCCTAGATGTATAGATTTATGGCATGAGGAATTTGAAATATCTACTGTTATAATTTCACTTTCATACACAGTAAAAAAAAAAATAAAGCCAAAACAAACAAAAAATAAAAAAAAACTAATTACATAAAATGAAATGTTTTTAGATTCGATTTTTCTAGGAAAAGAAAGCATCGTGAATGAGATGGTCTTGACCAAAACACGTCTCGTAAACGACTGTAATTAAAAACAGATTTGTTTCCTTTTAAATCTTTTCTCCTCTTCTTACGCACAAGATGATTAAGTGTGTAATAACTCTCTTGATCTCAATCTAGGTCACAGCATGTTAACGTCTGCGTCTTAGAAAAAAGGGAATTTCTTTCTTCAACTATTAAACCATCTGTCATTCATTCAGATTGTTTTTTCAAACCCTCAATTTTGGGATTGGAGCCAGAAACCCTCAATTTTTGGATTGAAGCCAGAAACACTCAATTTTGGGATTGAAACCAGAAACCCTCAATTTTGGGATTGAAGCCAGAAACCCTCAGGTTTGGGATTGAAGCGAGAAACCCTCAGGTTTGGGATTTGAAGCCAGAAACCCTCAGGGTTATACTACTGGCGTGCCGTTAGGAAATGCTAAATCCGAGATTCCAGCTGAATTCAAACGGGTAATAAGAGTGTTCAAAAAAAGTGAAAAAAGTACAGGGCTCAAAACCTCTCCCTGTTACAAGTACACCTGTGTTAACCTCAAACGCTTGTGTTAAGCCTTCTGATCATCGAACTCTGGCGGAGGCCTTTTTATAGTATGCAATTATGAAATAAGCGTTCTCTTTTCCACAAGTTTTTTTACATTGAATATAAAGCCAGAATATAACAAAAAAAAATTTAATTTATTATAGAAACCTTTTCAACTTTTGTCCAATTATCGTCCAGTGAGATTGACGAGTTCCCTCTCGAAAATTTTGGAAATTATCATCAAAAGGCAAATTGTGAAGTGCATAGACGAGAATAATATGATGTCGGATAATAAGCATGGGTTCAGGAAGGGGAAGTCATGTGTAACTAACCTCCTTTGCTTCTATGATCACGTGACAAAGGTTTTGGGTAAGAACAAAAATGTAGATGTTGTTTACCTTGATTTCAAAAAGGCATTCGATAGGGTCCAACATGGTAAACTCTTGAAGCGATTGATTGGGATTGGGGGCAACTTGCTAAATTGGATAGAATCGTGGTTAAGAGATAGTTCACAACGAGTTATGGTGAACGGTGATTTCTCAGGTTGGACAGGCGTCACAAGTGCAGTTCCTCGAGGATGTCCTTGGCCCCATTCTTTTTCACTTTTTATCGATAAACTCGATCAGGGTATCGATGGGATTACTAGCAAATTCGCAGATGATGCGAAGCTAATGGGGGTAATCGGGAATCAAAACGATAGGCAGTTGCTCCAGACCATCTTAAAAAACAGGATTGCAGCATGGGCAAATGAATGGAGCATGACGTTTAGCTTTGATAAGTGCATGGTCACTCATTTTGGTTCGAACAACCCACGATTCTCTTACGAGTTGAATGGTGTCACTATCCCGGATGCAACTAGGGTCACCGATTTGGGAATTCTCATTGACGGGCGGCTTAGGTTTTCTGAACATTGTTCAGCGGTGGTCAAAAAAGCGAATATGATGCTTGGTCTCATTTTCAGAAAGGTCTCTTTGCGTTCTCCTAAAGTCATTCTTCCGCTTTTTGGAGGCTTAGTTTGTCCTGAACTGGAGTATGCTGTAAGGTTTTGGAGACCATACCTACAGAGGGACATAGACTTGGATGAAGGGGTGCAGAGAAGAGCTACGCGTGTCCTTATTGGCACACGGGGCTTGAGTTATGAAGAGAGACTTCATTTTTTGAACATGTTTACATGGGATGAACGCAGGTGTCGAGGAGATATGATCGAAGTGTTTAAAATTTTCAATGGGATGGATAGAATGGACCATGAACTTTTAGTATACCGCCAATCGACTGCTTTTACAAGGGGACACCAGTATCGATTGGTGAGGGACAATGCAAGGTTATGGTGTCGCAGGGAATTTTTCTCTAATAGGGTTGTTAATAAATGGAACAGTTTACCCCCGGAGGTAGTAAATTGTAACACAATTGACATGTTTAAAAAGAAATATGATAAACATGTTGGGGTAAATCGAGAAGCTATCCATTCTTAGAATAAGACAATCATAAGTACTCCTTTAAGGGCATTGTATAATATTTTATCATGTGTATATATTGATTATAATTTTTGTTAATTGCATTTTTAATTGGGTTGCTATATATTTTTTGGAAATATATGGCATCCATATTTTTATGGGCATCTTTTCTCAGCCACCTCGTTGGGCATTTTGCCTGTTGTGGCGTTGTATTTGTATTTGTATAAGGAATTTCTAATATCATCCAATATTTTTTCACGGTGGACTCCAGCTTTCATTTTACCTGGAAAGCAAATGAAAACAATAGTAAAAACACTACACAAGCAGTTTTGGTCAAACTAACATTTAATGATAGCACTGTTCAACACTGATTTTATTGGCAATGAATTCCATTAATGTTATAGCAAGGCAGGACCGTAGCGTGCCTTCTCAAAGCAGATTTTTTTCTTGGAGGCCCGCTTGAACGTAGTTATTTTTGTGCAAAATATGTGTAGTTTTCTGTAGGGGCCCACTTGACTCTGGGTCCTGGGCAATGTCCCAGCCTAGTCACGGGCTGTAGCAAAGTCATCAAACTTAATTGGACCCCAGCCATTTCCCATAAAATTATACCTCAAGTGGGCTGCCAATTATTGTTTTTTTTCATCTAAATTAAAGTATTCAATTTGAATCGAAGGGAAGTGTGTGTGAAAGAACTATAATTAACTAATTGTATAAACTATTATAAATAAACCATTAAAAAAATGTTAAAAATCAATATTTCTGATCATTACAAGATGCATAAAATAGTATATTTGGCGTTTTCTATAATAGCATTTAAATACTATTTAGTGTGTTATAAAATTTAATTAATGAAGTAATTTTATCACATAGAGAAAGCAGTATGCCAATCAGAAGATAATTATAATGAAAAATAATGCCCATTTTTTCAATGAATAAATGCAAATTTTTAAAAATTCACATGGCTAGAGATGTGAGGTGAGAATATTGTCCTGGATGTAAAAATTGGAGAATAATGGAGAATATTTATTTTTCTTTTAAATTATGAATTTTTTTTACTAGTTTTGTTTATATTCTAAAATATATATCAGTTTTCATTGCCCGAAACATCAAAGCAAAACAATTTTGGCATAATCACCCCACAATAACAACTTAGAATTAGAAACAGATTTAGAATTAGTTTGAGAATATTCTCCATACATAAAAGTTTACTTATAAATATTTTAGAAACCTTAAGGTTAAAACCTTAGAAAATTATTTTAAAATTAGATAAATTTTCAGAAATTAGTTCAAAACAAAAAAATTAAACCAAAGTCAATTGATAAAGGAAGTTATTCTTATATAATTAATCACCTTTATTCTAAGAAGATACAGAACTGTTGTTTTCTTCAATGTACGTACACTTAAATTCTGTATCACTCATATTTCTTTGCAAGTTGTGCCATTCAGCAATATTGGTTTCATTTTCTTGCTTTTAAACTTTAATATTTGTGGGCTACAAACTTCAATATTCCCCGTCTTCTTGACGGGAAGAGAAATATTCTCAAGGGTATTATATATAACTGCATTATAAATAACAGGAGAATATTCTCAAGTTATTTGTAATAGTAGTCCTTCTAGAGAATATTGTCCTAAAGATTATTATCGAGAATTTTTTCTCAACATGGCAAATATAAATAAGCAAGTAGTACAGAAACTGCATGAAATTTGTATCAAATGTCAGTGTTAAGAATAAAATTAAAACAATAGAATGAATGAAACAGATTTAGGAAATAAATATAGATCAATAGTTTTGAATACTAAAAGAGTAATAAAAGGAAAAAAGAAACATTGATTTAGTCCACGAAAATGAATAACAACTAAGTTGGTTTAGCTCATTCACGGTCAAATGGCATTTCCTGTTATGTATATCTCAAGTCTCATGTTGGAAGCTCCAGCAGTAGCCTGAAATCAACCACTAACATAGGGAAGAGCTTACACTTATTTTTATGTTAGGATGTATGTTCTAAGAAAATGGCTGCTGGATGACACAGTGATGCAAGTAAAAAAAAATTCTTAACATCAAAGTCCACGATCAAGCGGCCTCTCCACCCACACCCGTGTCCTGAGAGAGAATGACGGGAGCTACTAATCCTGCAGGCTAGCTGATGTTTCCCTTCAACGTTTCGTCAAGCATCACAATATAAAAATACCTGTCCACACATCTGATAGAAACGTTTTAAAAGGTAAAAATGTCTTGGTAAAAACTGGCAATGTCCTAGAAAAAAAATGTCAATATATATAATGATATGGTTCATAAATACTATATAAATATTCAGATCATTTTTGTCGCACCACAGTCATTCTCTGCACACCAGAGCTAATTAGACCGGGACCAACAATTTATTGCAGATTCCGAATGGCAGCATTCAATATTTTGCCTTTTTTTCATATTCACCGAGGGGTTGGTGCGCTAACCCCTTAGTGTGGGACTCCGTAGCAATCCTTTTTTCTGCGGTCAAGTCGCCAATTCTGTTGTACCCCTGTGTCAGGAAAGTTTCTGACAAGGACGAACCGGGTATCGAACTCACGACACCTCTAAACATCCTTTGGAATTTTAATTGAGTATAGTATCGACCTGGGTTACAGCGCCCTATAAATATTCAGCAACACATAATAAACACACATAACACATCAATAAAATCAATACCCATGAAAAAAACTAATGACTGATCGACAATACATGTATAACACATCTATATATATAGCAATAGAAAACGGTCATTAATTAGCGAACACTACGTACGATTCCACCGTTCATTGGAATGCATCAATTGCCATGAAAATTCTTCGGAAATGTCAAAGATTATCCTGCAAACAGAAAGTATAATGAAGTAATTTTTATAAACTTATTTTGAAGGTGCTTCTGGTGCTCCAGAGTGGGGGCACCAAAATGAACATTTGCCCTTTTATGACAGTAAATTCTTATTTCTGGTACTACGGTCCCCCTTTTTTCTCAACATCGTCGTCACGGTATGGCTCAAAAGCACGTCATTTTCATTATTGGCAATTTAAAAAAAGTTTGGCATCTAAATAAGTCTAAGATACCACCCCTGCCATAAGAAAATATGGTTGTCTTCATGTAAGTATGCGTATGGACAGCCTCTCGATTTAAAAATACCTTTAAATTTTGATAATCTTGAGAAAGAAGCCAGGTGATTTTTCTGAAGCCTAACCAGGCAAATTCTAGAGAATTTCAGCTGGTTCTCATTTTCGTGAGCCGCCTCCTTCTCTTGAGGGCCCCATCCTACAGAAGTGCCCCTAGGCTTTGACCTTTGGCGGTCCTCTTGTCAGATGTTTCACGGGCCCCCATGTGTGAACTTATTGAATGAAAAAACAAAAAAATTACGATCCTTGTTCCGGGCTGGAGCCCCGTCCACCCTTGTGGGGTCCATGCGTTAAGACGGCACTGTAAGGGACACGAAGCCCCTATGTCCATTCATGATTCGATAAAAATATATCGATATATCATTAAATTCTTTGCAAAAATATTCAAAAAAATTTATCTAGTTTTGATCGACTTGAGGAATGGGGGCATGGGTTTCCTGTGCTCCCCCTTCATACATCTCCGTCAGAATGCACGCTCATCATATTCATTCATTTGCATTTTAACAATCAATGATTAAATTTAACTTGGATCGATAAAAATGCACGTTCTTCATATTCATGATATTTAATAATATAACAATAGAAACAAGCTGGAAAGCATGAGCATAACCAGACGAAAAAAATGGCGAATAGTATGCAAAGAATCAGAATGCGATTTCCTCGTCTTCAATTCTAAGCCTCTTTGCCAATTTAATACGCCAATTTTAAAGCAACCTCCTCACTATGCTCACTTTATTCTTTAAGTGCTCCTACGTCACGCTGGGCATTTTGCCCCTCGGCGCAAGCGCTTTAAGCATTCCTTCCTGATCCCTACCGGCTACGGTGTTGCTCTGTGGCGAGACTTTTTAAAGGGAAGATCGGCTCGCATTCACGCCTTGAAGTTGGGAACCACAGAAAACCAACTTCAGCCGACCACCACTGTGGCGACGGTGTTGCATCATTCAGAACTGCAGACCTATGTTATGAATTATTGTGGGGGGCACAGCAACCGTTTATCAAATTTATAGGGGGAGCTCAAACAACCTCAGCCCCCCCCCCCCCAGGTTTTGGCACCTATACACAGTGCATATCTTTTGCATTCTATATATCATATTCTATTGTATTTTACATTCTATAGCAGAAACTTTGGGGCTCCATGTGCACTTCCCAGTATCTTCGTAAACCCTCGAGGAAAATAAAATCTCAGTAAATTTTATTTAAAAGAAGGGGCCTGCAGGACTATGCTATAGAAATTGTATACTGAAAAAAAGGTCTACAAGTTAAAAGGGTTGAGAACCGCGGCTATAGAATATAATAATATAATTCATAGTGGGGTGTATTATGCATGGTGCTGTATTGCTCATTGTGGCGTGCTGTGCTTACTGTGTTGCTGATTTCGGTGCATGAAATATTGGGCTGCAATGCATACTTAACACATTTAAAAAACATTGCTTTTCGTGCTGCATTCCTTATTATGGTGCATTGTGCAGTATTTTTTTATTATGGTGCATTGCATGTTGTATTGTGGAAAATGTTTGTGATGAATCACATATTGTGTAATGGTTTATTAGGTATTGTGTGTGTGTGTGTGTGTGTGTGTGTGTGTGTGTGTATTTTATCATTTTTGCATATTGTATGTTTTGGTGCATTACATATTGTGTATTCTATTTCACTGTGCATTGCATAGTGATGTGTATTGTGGTGTATCCTATAACGAGGCTTTTCATACAATGTTTGTCCATTGCGATTACTGTGTATTGTGCAGTGAAACGCATTGTATCCTGTTGCATATTGAGTATTATATTGCACTGCAATGCATCTGATCATATATGAATGTATCAGATTTATATTCCACAAAATAAAGATGTAACAGAGTAGCAAGATCTATTGTAGGAGCTGGGGGGGGGGAGGGGGGGGTACGAACGTGAAGAAGGAGTGAAAAAATAAAAAACTCACCCCTTTCCGCTTTCTGTACGATGAATGGTGACATACGTAATCTCTCGAAAAAATGTACTTGGCGTTTTCGCTACATGCGGTGCTTCTTCTCAAAATCCAACAAGTGTCGGTCTTCTCTTCAAATTCCTTGAGCCATTGAATAAACTGATCGTGGTCATTAATTGCTGCTCTCGCCGTGCAGTCAAAATTTTGTACCGCGATAATAGACATTTCTGCAAACTTGAATGAAAAATTTTCTGGCATTAATTGTGATATATCGTGGGTATCCATAATGGTAGCCATAACAAAGCAGAAAGAAAATATCGTACGATATCACGGTAATGGAAATTATCGTAAATCAAGAAGAGACGTGATTGGCTAAATAGAGTTTTCCAGCGAAAAAAATCGTGTAATCGCGGAATAGCGGTGCATTTGCGAAATTAGCGTCCCGTCATGTCGGACAATAGATTTGTCCGGTCTTGATTTGCAGACATCGAGCTTATATTACTGGAGGGAGTATGTGACGTCAGCGATCTCTGCCTTGGCAGTGCTGAGAACAGTGTCGCCAACATCATTCGTCGGAAGATCACGTGACTCGTTGAATATCGACGCAATCTCCGTTATTTTCTAATTTCATAAATACGAGTTTGAAACAATAAACGAAAGAAATAATTTCAGCATCGATGAGATAATTCCAAAATCAATGAAAGAGATCATTTCAGTACTAATGAGGGTGATAATTTCCGAATTAAGGAAAAAGATAATTTCAGTATTAATGAGGGTGATAATTTCCGAATTAAGGAAAAAGATAATTTCAGTATTAATGAGGGTGATAATTTCAGTATTAATGAGGGTGATAATTTCAGAATTAAGGAAAAAGATAATTTCAGTATTAATGAGGGTGATAATTTCAGAATTAAGGAAAAAGATAATTTCAGTATTAATGAGGGTGATAATTTCAGAATTAAGGAAAAAGATAATTCCAAAATTAATGAAAGAGATAAGATTCCAAAAGTAATGAAAGAGATAAGATTCCAAAAGTAATGAAAGAAATAGTAATTAATAAAGGAAATAATTCCAGAATCAATGGAAGAAATTATTCCAGTATTAATAAAAGAAATTATTCCAGTACTAATGAAATGAATAATTTCATCTTTCTTTATTATTAAACGAGTTCTCCATCCTTTTTGTAATCTTTAAAACGCAATATTTAGAGACTGAACTGTAGAACTGCCAGGCAGGAACTGTGTTATTCAACGGGTCACGTGATTTCCTTGCATTCGATGTTGATCCCGTCGCAGCGGCTCGAGATGCTTCATATAAGCTCGATGCCCACTGCATATTTAGAGATCACTTAACCCTTTAAGCGGCAATTAGAAATCACACTGCAATCATATCTTCTTTGACCTTTCAAGCCGGTTTAGAAATTTAAATTCCGACGCCCTATTCGCGGTATTTGAATTTAAATAAAAATTGAGCTTTGTGCAGCTCTGCTAAAAATAATTTATATCTTTTTCAATTTTAATTATAAAATTGTAAAAAAGAGCTGTTATAGTAAAACGTTATACATTATTAATTAACGTTATATACTTATTCCTCAAATAGTTCGTCTAATCGTTCGTAATAACTAATCGTTTCGTTATAAAATTTTTACTGCGACTATTTTAATAATTACTCAGGCGGTAAAATATTTCACCGCCTGTGATGCATCACGTGCTGAGATCCGCGCAGAGGGTTTAATGAAGTAAGCTTTCTTCCGATTTTCAGCAGGTGCAAACTAAAAGGTATAGGAAAAAGTTTTCTATTAGGAAATCAACTTTGCAAAACATCTAGACTTGTCAATGCCAGTTATTAGTATAAAACATAGTTTCCCAACCTTTTTTGTCCCATCGCCCCCTTTTTCAGAAATTTTTTTTCTCCCATCGCCCCCCTTCCAACGCAATCTAACCCATAGGATCCTATGTTATACTAGCTGCTTCTACCGCCCCCCCCTGGAACATTCCATCGCCCCCAGGGGGCATTAACGCCCACGTTGGGAATAACTGGTATAAAATAAGGGACTGTTAGACGAGATATCTCGTCAATGCCGCTTAAAGGGTTGAGTGATCTGGAGCACTTGAATGGCGCGCGAAACATTCTCACTTTAATTAAGTTCCCGGAGGCACATTCAAACCACTTAAGTGACAAGAAACACATTTAAAGTTCATTTACGTCACCCGCGACACCTTTCAATATCACTTAAGTGACCCGCTGTAAATTTACAGATCACTCAAGTTTACAGATCACTTATGCCACCCGCGGTGCCTTTCAAGATCTCTTAAGCGACCTACAGTAAGTTTATAGATCAATTAAGTGACCTGAAACACATTTACAGATCACTTAGCTGGCCCACGGCACATTCTCACTTAAATTAAGCCATCCGCGACAAATATCTAGATCACTTACTTGACCGCGGCACATTCCCAGATCACTCAGTGACCCGCGGTACATTTCCAAATAATTTATAAGTGGCTCACGACACGTTTCAAACCACAGTTCAAGTGGTCCGCACTCTCCAACAAGTTGACCGCCCTTGGCTAACCCTTACGCGGTTATTATTATTTTGTTTTGGCTACGCTCTTCGTGACGATTGGCAAGATGAAACTTTGCATGTTTTCTTCCAACAGACGGAAGACACGAAGCGTCGCCTGACCGTCCAGGATTTTGTAACGTCCGAAGAGGAAGGCAATTCGGGTCCATACATCAATTACAGAGAGGTTTTCGGTAGGTTCGAGCTCGCTCCTGGACACTACGTCATCATACCGGCCACCTACGAGCCTCATCGACAAGGATCTTTCATGATTCGAGTTTATGCCGACAGCTTGTTTGAACTCAGGTTATTGGTATTTATATTTTTGATACGTTTTTATCGATCATAAACATCATCTTTTATTTACGTGAAAAGGAAATTTGGAAACAAAAATTATATATATACATACATACATACGGGATGCATAGGTAACAGCGCTTATGGCACTTTATTGTCTTAACTGTCGATCCCAGAGTGGTGGTCGCTGTGGTGGTCGAGTGGTTATAGTGCCGGACTCGTGATGCGAGGATCCGGGTTCGAACCCCACAGTGGTGGTCGGCTGAAGTTGGTTTTCTGTGGTTCCCAACTTCAAGGCGCAAATGCGAGCCGATCTCCCCGTTAAAAAGTCTCGCCACAGAGAGCAACAGTCCTACAACGGTAAATCATTCAACCATAACACTTCACTCATAGTTAGTAAAACTGGGGGCAGATGACAGCACTACACATAACAAGCATTACACAGAAACAAACTATACGTCAGGTTGCACTACACGTACACGCACATTCCCGCATTTACCGATTCGTTGGGGGGTTCCGCGGGGGGGGGGGTGCATGTGTGGTGTAGCAGTAGTAGGTAGGGGCTCGGGGATCCATGATGTTCTTAAGTCAGCCACCTCGTTGGGCAATTTGCCTGTTGTGGCGTTGTATTTGTATTTGTATTTCCAATTGGAAAAAAGTATCCAAATGATGTGTAGTACTCAAATGTGTCATTCATGTTGCAAGGGGTTGTATAGTTAATAAAATAAAATAAATTAACTTTTTATGCAGTCCCCGTGTGCTCAAAAGCCCAATTAAAAAAGCCAACAAAAAAAAAAATCTGCATTTCTAAGTACAGATAAACCGTATTACCCGAATTTAGTGCTGTTTGTCCTCCTTCGGAATTCGAATATCTCAGTGAATATTGCACTTAGAAATGCAGATTTTTTTGATAGCATCAGGACAGACAGGGAAGCAACTTTTTAACTGGATTTTCCAGCACACAGGGACTATAAAAAGTTCATTTTTTTAGTTTAATAACTATACAACCCCTTGCAAAATGAATGACATATCTGAGTACTACACATGATTTGAATACTTTTTTCTAATTAGAAATATGCCTTCAAGAAAAACGGTTCGCCGTAAAATGCCTTACGCCCTGTTACCTATGCACCCTCTATAGATTCCAGCCCTCGTATCAGAATACAGTGAAACCTGGGGGTGTACCACCTTCTGATTCTTAATAACCAATCATCCATACGTGAGAATCGGTTCGTAAGAATCACGTTAAGAATCGAGCTCCGAATGCACCCATGGTGTGATTGTTAAAAGTTATTCTTAAGGTCACGTGACGATGGACAGGAAGATAAATTTCCCTTTTGGGGAATTTCGCCATTGGCCAATCAGCGAAATACAGTATTTTTTTTTTTTTTTTTTTGGATTGGTTACTAAAGATGATTTGCATTATTTGAAGCTAAAAAAAAATATATACATATTCTAAGAATTACATATATAAAAAAAATAAAGATAGAACAAAAAATTTTGTTGTATGCATAATAAAAAAAATTGATACACATAGATTGATTATATATAATTGCCATTGATTACTGCAAATGTGGCAACATATCTTTTAGGAAAATGAACTTTTCGTCCATATCGAGTTGTACTTTTTGCAACTGATTGTTCAGACTGTTCTGCTATTGCAGGTTCAGAATGTTTTGTTGTTGTGTCTGAATTTTTCTTTTCCACAAATGCAGGTTTTACGCGATCAATTGACACTTTGACTGTTCGGTTCGGAAGTTCGATAGTATCAGTTGAAAACTGAGATATAAAATCAAGTTGGCGAAATTGTCTTGGAGAGCATTTTTCTGGTTTTTGTTTGAAAGCAAAAATTAATGGCTTTTGATCTGTAAAAATTTAAAAATTAATGGCTTTTGATCTGTAAAAATTTAAAAATTTCTGCCTTCTAACATGTAACGAAATTTTCTTATGGTAGTATAAATTGCAAATAATTCTCTATCATAGGTTGACCATTTCTTTTGGGTGTCTGATAATTTTTGAGAAAGAAATGCTATTGGTACCCATGCGTGGTCAGCATATTGCATTAATGTGCCACCAACAGCGTTATCAGAGGCGTCAACTGTGATACAAAGTTGTGCACCTGGCTTTGGATGCTGTAGCAAAGTGACTTGAGCCAATGCTTGTTTTGCATCGTGAAAAGCAGTTTCAGCCTCAGGGTTCCACTGTAGTTTATCGGCTTGATTGCATGATTTTGTTAGTTTTGATTTCTTTTTATTTTGTCGACCTTGAAGAAATTTAATTAATGGAGATAATATTTCCGCTGCTTTAGGCGCGAATCTCCTATAGAAATTAAATAGGCCTAAAAATCTGCGTAATTGTGTTACAGTTTCTGGACGAGGAAAATCTTGTATTACTTTAACGCGATCTGAAAGTGGTTTAATTCCGTTCTCTGAAACGTTAAAGCCTAAGAAATTAATGTTAGAAACACCGAAGATGCATTTCGATGGTTTAAGACTTAAACCATAATGATTTAGCCTATCGAAAAGTTCGCGCAGGTGTTTGAGATGTTCTTCCTCTGATTCTGAAGCAATCAGAATATCATCCAGAAATGCATAGGCAAAAGGCAAACCGCGAATAACTTCATCAATGAATCGTTGAAATGTTGCGGCTACATTGCATAGCCCAAATTGCATTCTTGTACTTTCGTACAGGCCAAAAGGAGTAGTTATGGCAGTTTTATGAATATTATCTGAATGAATGGGTATTTGATGATATGCTTTAATCAAGTCAACATGCGAAAATATTTTTTTTCCTTGTAGTTCTGCAGTGAAATCCATAATATTAGGCACACTATACCTGTCTTTCACTGTTTGCGCATTTAGTGCACGATAATCACCGACTGGTCTCCAGTCTGTGCAATCTGTTTTTGGTACAAGATGTAGCGGGGAAGCGTAAGGACTTTTTGAAGGGCGCATATGGCCTAAATTAATCATTTGCTGGAATTCATCTTTTGCGGCACGTAAATGATCTGGTGCCAGTCGTCGTGGTTTTGCAAACTCCGGTTGACCGATTGTTTCGATATGATGCACAATGTTATGCTTTATTTCTACATTTATTTTTGAAACATATGACAACCATATTTTTATGGGCATCTTTTTATCAGCCACCTCGTTGGGCATTTTGCCTGTTGTGGCGTTGTATTTGTATTTGTATTTGTATTTGTATTTGCACGTGGTGGTTTTGTTATCTCAGGAAATTCTTTAAGTAACTGATGATATTGAGTGTCGCCTGTAATCAGCTTGATTGAGTGAATTGATGCTGATTGAATTTTTGCTATAGATGATAAATTGGTTACCGAATCAAATATTTTTCTTAATTTTAGATCAGGAATAAGACCGAAATGGAAAAGAAAATCTGCTCCTATTATTGGCGTGACTATTATTGACATTTGCTACTAAAAATGGCCATTGGAATTTTCTTCGTAAATTCAAATCAATTGTGAGAAGTTTTTGTCGATATATGTACATTAATGTTAGATGCATTTGCCGCATGTAAAGTGAATAACACTGGTTTCATGCGATCGACAGAGTTCGCTGGAATAAGCGAAACGTCAGATCCTGTATCTATAAGAAAATTTATTTTAGTCTTTTTATCTGTTACAAAAAGGCGACGGGATTTTGTGGGCAAAGTGAATGCCGCCTCTACACTTTGCTTCCCGCGTTTCCCGAATTATTGTAAGTGCACGGTTGTTCACATTTTCGGGCATTTTGGCCAAATTTTCTGTGATAGAATCAAAACTGATTGTTTTCCCGACTGCGACTTCTACTTCTATACCGAAAATTACGTCTGCCTCTGTATCGAAAATTAGGCCTTCGGTCTTATGCTTCAATACGATCCGATAACTTCCTAATTTCGGCAATTAAAAAATTTTCCGAGGAACTTACCGTTTGAGAGGATGCAGAGGGAATGCTACTGGCTATTGGTGCAACATTGTACTGATTCACTTCCATCACACGATTGGCTACTTCAGCTCGTTCGTCCAAGGAGAGTGGCACAACGGCAGCCAAGATGGATTGTACGTGCGAAGGAAGGCGTTGCACAAACAACGGATCTAGAAGTTCATCTGGAACTTTGTGTGGCTCCGCAAGGCGTTTAATGGAGCGGAGTAACTCAGATGGCCGTCTGTCACCTAGCTCTTCACCAGCCAGTAATTTCCTGATTTCTTGTGTTGAACTGTCGCTTGTTCCTTTTATCAGTTCGGATTTCAGATGTTCAAATGGATCTTCGTCGTTTGGATTCAGAATGACATCGCGAACGAGTCCTGCAATTTCTGGTGGCAGAGTGGAAAGAACGTAATTGTATTTGGTTAAGGAAGTGGTAATTTCCTTCCGCACACCCAGTTTGAAACTCGCCTCCACCATATGAAACCAAAGGATGGGATTGGATCATTACTGTTATAGTAGGCCGGGATCTTTACAGCTGTAGCTTCTATGGTTTTCTGTTGAAGGAGCTGTCTTTTTTCTCGCGTGAGACACGAGAGAGCGAGCACGCTCCGATTGAGCTCCCCCCATTTCTCATGTTAGGGAACATTGAAATGCTGTGAAGTACAGCAAAGTTTAGGCACGAATCCGTACTCAGTCGGATCTACCAACTAATAAACCCCAACAATAAATTTTTGATTGAAACAGTAAAATAAAAGAATATGGCAGACCGTAAGCTTCTTGCCCAACAACCAGCATGTTTTTTGCACGAAATGATCCTGGATGAGGACAGAGAAAACGAGGAATGGCACAAGCTGTCTGCAAAATACAGCCGGAAGAAGGCGCGTAACGCCGACCTGAACCGAGCCACCATCGCTTTCCTGGACACCATCAGGGACCATTATGACTGTTGGGAAAAGTCACACCCAAGAATCAGACGCCCAGAAACTGAAGTTTTCTTTTGCACGGGTGATGAATTCCTGAGGAAAGCCATGGAAAACCATAAAGCCATAGCAGCCAGACCAGATGACCCGGAGATTCCCCTCTTCAAGCAGCAGCTAAGGTGGAATATTAGCCAGGCCTTCGTAATAGGCTACGACTGCTTCTTCGATGAGGATGGAAACGAGCAAATCTGGGCTGACTATGTGAATGAGATAAACATACACATCTGGAAAAGGGCCAGGAAATGGGACGAAATCCCACTTTTCATGCGGAAATCGTCTGTCCAGGAGGCCAGTCAAGACTCAAGTACCTCAATGACGGAGACCATAGACCCTCCGGAAGAGAAGAATGGTATCCAAGGACATCCTAAAACCAAAGAAAATCCTGAAAAGTCAAGCGATCCCGGAAAAATTCAGGAAAAAGATGACGGCGAAAAGGCCAAAGACGACGTCCCCACCGAGGAAGCCGCCCAAAACAGTCCCGCCTCAACAGACAAGCTGACGGACGAGAGCCAATCGCGCGACAGCGACATGGACCAAGCCCCGCCCACACGCCTGATGGAGGTCGACGAGCCGAGCAGTGACCAGCCGGCGGTAAATGGGCCTCACGACGGCGGCGTTGAGAACCCAGCAGGGATCTCCGCCGGACTCCTCGAAGTGATTGACGTCAAGGGAAGCCCCGCCCCAGAAATCGAACCAGCATCAGCTGACGAATCGCGTCTGATCAGCAATGAACAGGAACTGCCCCTGCCCGAGACGAACGAGCACGGCAATGAACGACCGGCACTAAGTCGTGAGTGCAGCGGCAACTGTTCGATCGTGGTGCGGGCCGATCGAAACTGGCGGAAAACTGCCCGGAAAATTCGGGAGACCTGCCGAGAGACTGTGCGAGTAAAACTGTCGCATGGCGAATATAAAATCAACTTTCACAACACAAGTGACTATGATAGGGTCCTACAGTATCTTGAAAGCAGCAGTGCTGAAATCCTTAAGCGATCCACGCCGGACGCCCCAGCCCTCAGCGTTGTCTTACGAGGGCTTGACGCATCAACGCCCGTCGATGATATCCAAACCGAGCTCATTGACGAAGGGTTCACGCCGATTTCAGTCACCCAAATACGCTCCCGCAGGAAAAGAATAAGAGGAAAATTCCTACCCCTCTGGAAAATTGACCTGCCGGCCTCTAACGAGTCGAAGCGAATCTTCGATCTTAAAAATCTTTTCTTAATCGATATATCGATCGAAAGATACCGGAGAAACCCCGGTCGACCTGTTTTAAGCATCTGCAATCGATGCCAGACATGGGGCCACAACGGAGAAACGTGCGAGCGCCCCCTTAAATGTATGGTTTGTACGGGCCCGCACGAAGTCAAGCAATGCGGCAACGTCAAAGGTGTTGACACCCCGACATGCTGTAACTGTGGAAAAGACCATATCAGCATCTATCGCGGCTGTGAAACTTATAAAAAAGAACTTGCAAAACTTAGAAATCCAAGATCTATTCTGCCAACGCCCGAAGTAATTCAGGAAAAAATTAAACCATCAGAATACAGGAGATCCCCGAAAAAATATTCCAATTTTTCGTTTATCCCGAGAAGTGTCTGGAAACAGTTCTACGAGCGGAAAAAGCGAATTTCTCTCGAGGATAGGAAAGCAACCAAGTCGAACGCGATTGGTCAGCCTGCATCTACGGAGCTCCCTACGATACAACCAGAGCTACTGAGAGGAACCAAGTCTACGGACCTCAAGCTTTCGGCCGAACCGAAGGGACATCCGGGGCAAAAGCGTAACGAAGCCAGCAATCAAACCCGAGCGACCAAGGGCCAGCCACGGCACGCACCGATCCCCGAACATACCGTAGGAACTGCCGTAGAGCAGACTGCCCGGACATCGGCAAAAACCACTAGAAAACCTGAATCGAAACCGAGCGATTTAACGGTTGAAGAAACAGGATCAGATGGATCTGTCGAATGCTCCGATTCAACATCAGAACTTTACGCGATCGCAAAGGTATACATGACAAACATCAGCAAAGCCACTTCCAGGAAAGTGAAACGCGAACTTTTACAAGAGTTCCAAAAGGAAGCCGGGCTAATTCTAGCGCACTGAAAATTTTGAACAACTTGCAGAGCTAGCAAACGTATTCTGAGCGAAACTCAGCCTAGCAATAGCCGGAAACTTAAATTCCGAAAATTTTCTTTTTTTTCTCTATCTATCTTTTTCTTCATTTCCTTTACCCATCTTTCCAAAAATATTTTCTCCAAAACCCAAAAAAAATTTTTTAAAACTGCAGTAGTATTCCTAATATTTTTAGGAATTACTCTGGAAATAAATAAAAAAAAAAAAAAAAATGATTTTCTTTCTCTCCCTCTAATTTCCTTACTTTTTTAATAATACTAATACTATTCCCCCTTCCCCTTGAATCTAACTTTACTTTAATAATTGTATATCATGTGACTATTTTCAGCCTACCAGAGCGAGGCACGCAACCGACGAATCAGGTGCGACCATGACGACGAGATGTCAACGTCACCAAGCAGTTTACTTTTCCTGCCGAAAATATTAATAATTAATATTACTAACATGCTCGTCCAGACATGTTCAATTTAAAAATTCCTAGTTAATTAAAGAAGTTCTTTAATTGACTGTGGGTTCCCCACCAGACAGTACTCCCAATTCTGACCGACATACATGCACTCCACACTTACACGAACATTTGCGCCCTTGCCTTTCTCTTCACAGTGGTCCCCCGCGGGCCGGTTTTGAAGGCGGCTGATGTCTGCAAACAGATAGGCCCCGCCAGAAATCTTTCATCTTGTATCTTGAAGGAGCTGTTCCAGGAGAGAGGTCAGGGAAAGTTCTTCTTTTCGTGGGTGGCTCGTCCCCTGCTTCTTTTTTTTCTTTACATCTGTTTGGATGGAGGTATCGGGTTTCGTTCCGGTTAGCAATGGAAGACTTTAAGTACGGAGGACTCCATGAAGAATATTTTTTTTCTTCGTGCGTTTTCAAACAAGGGTCACCATAAATATAGTGTAAGAATTCACTATATTGTACATGTTGATTTAAGATGCTTTATTATATAAATTTGTAACTATTAAAATTACTATGGGTTAAACTTTACTATTTACATCGCAGTCGAGTATGAACACGTCCGGACATTTCGAAGTCTCGACTCTCTCTGTTCGTAGTACACATATACATATATAAGTACACACTCGCAGCATTCACAGCGACAATCATGGATGACTAACGCCATCTGCTGGACTATTGGTTGCTATACAATAGTATCGCTACAATATAATTATATATATTTTTTACGATACAAATACAACCCCTAATAATTATTAACAACACATTAAAAGGCATTTCAAATTCATAATGTGCTGAAATAATCCAAATACTTCGAGTACTATATACACGTGTTTCTAACATTAAAAAAAATTCTCACTCTTCAATTATTATTCGTCATCCCGGAACCATTTCAACACTCTCTCGGTGAGAGAGGCAGGGTATTTAACAGCTGTTTGGTTTATATCGGTGCTTTCTACATGTGCTATGCGAGTGTGGCGCGGTCTGAGATTATACCTGCTATGAGTGGCCTCAGTCGATTGCTGTCCAGGCCCACACTGCGGTTCGTCATTACCTACATTACTGGATAATGAGACATCCCTTGCGTTATCGGAGTGAGATTGTGCTGCATCAGCTCCTTGGGGCGTTTGTATCGGCCGACAAAAATATTGTAAATATTCCCACGGCAGAATCTCTGTCTCATCCGATTCAGTATCGCACTCCTCCCTTTCTGAAACCATTAAAGAACTAGATTCCGCATCTTGGTTTGTTTCGAGGGTTTCCTCATTTTCTACAGTGTCTCTCTCACCTCTAAAAATGTCCTGTCCAGTGAAGCCTTAGTCAACCTATCTGAGTGAACTTTCTGGACATCTTTTCTATCTTCAGTGTGTTTTATCTCGAAGAGAACAGGACTCAATTGTTTTTCAACCCGATAAGGACCCTTAGAATAACGCGCCAGTTTGCGCCCCTGGCCCTTCTTCACTTGGGGCGTATACAAGTATACGAGATCACCTATTTGAATGTCTTTGTCTATGGAATGCTTTGCTCGTTGTTGTTGTTGTTTTTCAGCCGCTTCTTCGAGGTGTTGCCTTACTATCTCGTGCGCACGTTGCATTCTTATCTTAAGGGTCTTAATATAATCTTCGTAATCGAAATAACCCCAAGCAATTTTCTCCTTTAATACAGATGGAAAGAGTCGCATATCAATACTTTGTCACACGGGGCAAACCGGCAATTTGGCGCCCCATGAAGTTAAAGGTGAATTCGGTGCCCCTTCTGGTCCAGCGGCCGAGACACCAGACCCGCCTGCTCCCCCAGTTAGAAAAACAGCTGCCGATGTATCACTGATGACTCTGGCACAAGATATTATTGCCATCGGGTATCTGAAAATGGTAGTTGAAGTAACTCCAGGAACTGGTTGCTCCAGAACTGGACAAATCTCCAAAAATTTACATGCTCGAATCAATATTTTATGTACTAGCGCCGGATACATATGTAGGCAGAGAAAGAGGAGCATGCAGACGATCATCCCCTCCCTGTTCAGTGAAAAAAATTGTATTGTTGACATAGGTGGCAGGGTGAAGGTAGAACTTCGCTGCCCGCTCCCGTTTACTATGCTCGCTACTTCGGTGATTCGCAACACCCCCCCCCCCATTCGAGGAGTCTGCATTCACTTATAGTCGGGCATTTAAAATTTTTACATGCCCCCAAGAATATCGGACAATAGATTCGTTCAGCCATGGTTTCCTCCTCAAACAGTAGCATAAAGTTACATAATGTATTGCGTCAAAACATCGCCGCAGGAAGACGCTGGGGTTCATGAATTTATACCTCAATCATACTTTCAACATTGAATTCATCAATTCTCATTACGATGAGTGTGAATAATGCATTCTTAAATAACCTTATTGAGCGGAAAAAATTCTTAAACGAAGGATGTCTTGTTATAGGGGGAAAAGCACAGGGATTCTGAAAATAAGACTACTTAATGGAGAAACGCCTTAAGCGAGGACTTCTTAAGGTGTATGTTGATAGAGACGTCTTAACCGGAACGTCCGGGGGGTGAAACTAGGGTGGAGCAAGCGGGTCTGATTCCTCAGGGGCCGAATTCATCCTGCAAGCGCCCCTTACACACTTTGACCCGAAAATGTGTGCTCGCTCGGCTGACCAAGTATCTTAAGGTGGGCCCTGGATGAAACAAAGGGCGTCTAAATTATTGAAGACTTATTCATAATTAAGATAGATTCTGAATGTTTTTCTTAAATTCAGGAAATTATATTTCTTCAAATAAATCTCTAACTTTTAGTAATTTTCGTTTAGTGTGCTCATGTATTTTTATGCGCATGTGATTTATCAGCACTTCTGTATATTTTATAATTATTTATGACTTTTTCTGGATGCCAACTTTCTCTCTCTTAAAAACTAGTACAGTGAAACCTCGCTACAACGATACTCGATACAACGATAAATCCCTCTTTAACGATATTTTTCAGATCTTGTTTGGAATTGCCTGTAGTCTAATCGTAAACTCCTCGATGCAACGATATCCTTTACTACGATAAATCTCTCTATAACGATATTTCTTAAAATCTTTTAAAACCACTACAACGATATTTTGTAATAATTTGTCTAACATAGTGTTAAGTTTGATTTTAACTCCGTCACTTCGTTTCGTTCTTCTGAATGCGTCTTATTACACCGGTATTTTGCACCACAGAATCACCGAAAAGCGCTGAAGCAGTAATTGGTATTGCTACTTTCTGTGTATGTCACGACAGTGAAACGCGGTAAACAACTTTATGGGGGCAATACATCTAACTGAATTTTTTATTGATCAATTACAATTTTTTGCAGCGAATAAATACATAAAAGCGCATTTTCTAGTGATACTAACAATGGCGATTTAGAAAAGATGAGAAAAACAGTATAAATTTGATGACATGCGATGATATTGTTGCCTCTCTATATAATGGTTATCCCTCTACAACGATATTTTTTTTTCCTGGTCTTCAGAGTATCATTATATCGAGGTTTCATTGTATATAAAATCGGGTATCGGGTTGGAGAGGGATGGGGCAGGCACTCAAACTCGTCAAAACCATAAGCATAAAGAGTTTTGATGGCTTGGGAGCAGGGCGTAACTATAGTTTGTTTCAGGTTAACTTTGCAGTGGAGAGAAAGGTAGAGAGTGTATTCCTTCGCCGCAAAATATAGTTCCCATACATCGGAGGTTTCTGATGATCATTTATATAGAATATTTCAAATTTTTTTATGATTTTGAAAAAGATACTGAAAAAATACCGTTTTGAACCAATGTATATTCGTTTAAAATTTTTAAATTAGAAAAATATTGGTTACCATTATCAAAAATCCATGGCGAGCTCAAGAACATTTTGGCGCGATTTCCAAGAAATTTTCCCCGCCAATATTACTATCGTGCTTTTTTTTTTTGATTGCTCAGAGAGAGAGAGAGAGAGTTATATATATATATATTATATCGTCATTTTGTTGAATTTTTTCCGATACAATTTTTCATTCAGTTTTGCATGTAGTTATAGGCCTACACACCCAGACGAATATTCAATTAGTTTCTTTTTCTCCCGAAAATAACCTCCAACGAATTCAAATATTCACTCATAGATTACAGGAAGTGTCCCTCTTTCACGACAGCGCCGATACCGTTGTGAGAGGCTCTCTTTATGGGGGTAGGTTACGGTTCCAGACCCCCCCCCCTCCCTTTTTTTTATATCTATTTCTTGCCGTGTTCGTAGGATAGGGGTGGTTTCTGAATTCCAATAGCCGATAGCGGAGGGTGTTGACATAAGTAATGTCTATTTTTCACCCACACCAACATCCTCCCCCACAGCAGAGGCTGTTCTTCCAGATGACCCTTCAGTGTCTCTCCAGATAAATATAAATAAGCAAGAGAGAGAGAGACCCACAATGGTTTAGGCTTGCAGTGTATTTTTTCCTTCTGTTACAGTTGTATCTTTCTTTTCACCAGAGATAGACACGCTAAAACGTTCTCCGTTCTTTTTGGCAATAATGCATAAAGCACGTTATTGAAAAAGAAGAGGAATTTTGGATTGCAGGTGGCCTGATGGAACACATGTTGGAGCAACAACAATTAATAAGTAATAGAGAATCAGATAGTTCTACAACGTCAAGTGAGGATTCCATAGAATGGGAATCCGTGAAAAATGACTAAAACTGTAGTGATAATAAGTGGCATCGACGTATACCGTGCGTTCGGGTGGGTGAGCGACGGAAATTTCGGCAAGAAAAGTGAGTAAAAGAATTCTAAATTTCGCCTTATCATTTTTATTATTATTATTTGGGGCTATTCCCAAATTCAAACGTGAAAACCGGGTTAATAGGAGTTACTAAGATACTTTTCAATAAAAAAAAATGATTTCAAAAACCGCAACTTTGATTTCTGAAAGTATCGACAATGATTTTTTTTTCTTCATTAGCTAATTTTTTGTTACTAACTGACTGCAATTTTTTCTACAAGCATTACGTTACACGTAAAAAATATTTTTTTCTGCGAGATTGGCGAGAATCAGCCATACCTTACCGAGGCCGCGCATCGATACATAGGTTAAGAGGCTTTCGTTGTCATAGCAACGAGTGATGCGGTTCCCTCGTAGCTTCCTCTTCACTGCAAAGTTAACCTGAAACGGACTATAGATACTTGGTCAGCTGGCCAAGCACGCATTTTGGCGCCCTTTTGCAACGTTCAAAGAGGTGTTAAGTGAAATTTGAGTCTCCTCTTGTCCGGCGTACCTGATCCGCCTGCTTCCCCCTAGTTGGAGCCCTGTCTGGGGGGGGGGGCATGAATACCACAGTGATGTCAGCACATGCTCATATTGGATCCAGTCGACGCTCCTAATTGACACTGGGCATCCCCCACACCCATCGCTATTGGTTGAGACGGCCCGGTAACCTGACAGGGCAACAAGTTTTTAATAAAGTAGAAAACGGGAGAACCATATAAAAATTTAAATTTTGTAACTTTTTTGTTAACAACACAAAAAATCAACAACACACAAAAACAAGTCAGGCGCCCCAGATTCTGTAGGGGACGGACGTGTTTCTGAACGCTCCGACTAGGGAGCCATTTTCTTTTCTTCCTGTCTTTCTAGGTTCTAGTCATGGCAAGGACCAAGAAGAAGCCGAGACAAGCCGCCTCAAAGCCAGCACCTGCTACCGTGAAGCAATACAACTGCTATTTACACCATGGTGCTTTCTCAAAGCACTCCATCGAATGGTTGAAATACTTCGCGGAAGTGGACTCAACTCGGCGAAATTGGAACTTACGTACTCGAGAGGATGAACGATCTGACCCTCACCTCCAGTGCCAAGCAGTAAGCCTACTTGTCGACCACGCCAAGGACACTAAATCATGGATCGACAAAGAGATTCGATGTGAACTTGAGCGAGCTTTCATTGAAACGGTCAATGATCATACCCGACTCAGCTACTGCGAGGACCTGGTCGTCCAACTCAAGGACCTAGAGGGAACCTCCTGCATCCTCTACGATGACGAACCGCTCTCCCAAATCCTCACGAACCAGGCCCAGCCTGATCCGCCCGAGGTCAGCTCTTCTCTTTCCAGATCTCCTGAACCAGGTGCTAACATTGCAGCACCTGAGGTAATCGCAGTTGTCTCAATGACATCCAGAGAAGCAGATCCAAAATTTCAGGCAGACCCAGAGGAGCTACGGGAAGAGATACGTCCCGTCCCGTATGCTTCTCAAGAAGGACACATGGCAACAGACATCATGGACATTGTCAATCCCGTGACAGCCTTGTCATCCATGCCCGGATGTGTTCCTACACCTGAGAATGATACTCCTTCCCTCATTGGCCAAGCCGAACCCAACAGCCAATCAGGTCAAACATCGAAGAATTGGACCATTTCCATCGAAAGTAGAGGATATTGGATTGGAACTGACATTCAACTATCGAGAATTTGCTCCGATCCTTTTTCAGCTACTATCACTGATGACCAGATTGAAATCCAATTTCAGTCAGAAAGTGATCTTCTCCTGGCCCGGACCTGGCTTCAAAAGGAAGGGCAGTTAAAGATGCCCAAAGAAAAAAGATCCAGCTTTTTCTCGATTCTTCTCCGGGGTCTTGAAAAAAAAGCCCGTGCCCAGGACATCAAAACAGCTCTCGAAACTTTAGGCTTTACGACTAAAAAAATCGAACTGTTCAAAAAATCCAATCACACCAAATCTGGAGTCTGGAAGATTTCTCTTCCCAAGAACGAGGAGAACAGAAAAATCTTCCAAATCAGGTCTCTTCATACAAATACAAATACAAATACAACGCCACAACAGGCAAAATGCCCAACGAGGTGGCTGATAAAAAGATGCCCATAAAAATATGGTTGTCATATGTTTCAAAAATACAGCAACCCAATCAAAAATGCAATTAACACAAATTACACATGATAAAATATTATACGATGCCCATAAAGATTACTTATGGTTGTCTTATTCTAAGAATGGATAGCTTCTCGATTTACCCCAACATGTTTATCGTATTTCTTTTTAAACGTGTCAATTGTGTTACAATTTACTACCTCCGGGGGTAAGCTATTCCATTTATTAACAACCCAATTGGAGAAAAATTCCCTGCGACACCATAACCTTGCATTGTCCCTCACCAATCGATACTGGTGTCCCCTTGTAAAAGCAGTCGATTGGCGGTGTACTAAAAGTTCATGGTCCATCCTATCCATCCCATTGAAAATTTTGAACACTTCGATCATATCTCCTCGACACCTGCGTTCATCCAATGTAAACATATTCAAAAAATGAAGTCTTTCTTCATAACTCAAGCCCTGTGTGCCAATAAGGACACGCGTAGCTCTTCTCTGCACCCCTTCAACCAAGTCTATGTCCCTCTGTAGGTATGGTCTCCAAAACCTTACAGCATACTCCAGTCCAGGACGAACTAAGCCTCGAAAAAGAGGAAGAATGACTTTAGGAGAACGCGAAGAGACCTTTTTGAAAATGAGACCAAGCATTCTATTCGATTTTTTGACAACCGCTGAACAATGTTCAGAAAACTTAAGTCGCTCGTCAATGAGAATTCCCAAATCGGTGACTCTAGTTGCATCCGGGATAGTGACACCATTCAACTCGTAAGAGAACCGTTGGTTGTTCGAACCAAAATGAGCGACCATGCACTTATCTACGCTAAACGTCATGCTCCATTCATTTGCCCATGCTGCAATCTTGTTTAAGTTGGTCTGGAGCAACACCTAGCATCACCTAGAAGTTTCTGTTGAACGCTACGTGAGGAACTCACACATTTCAGTGTCACCGGTGTCTTGGATTCTCGCACTTTGCGGCCTCCTGTACCCTGCCTTTTAGGTGCGTCAAGTGCACGGAGTCCCATGAACCGGGGCTATGCCGTAAGGTGCGGGGAACCGATCCTCCGGAGTGCGCTCTATGTACAGGCCCCCACCCGGCCAACTTCAGAAAATGCCCCGTCTTCTTAGACATTCAGTCCCAAGAAAAAAAAAAGAGACTCATCAACCACGAAAAGAACTTTCTCATTCCATCCTTGTCCTTCTCCAGGAGTAACCGGACACCCAAGGAGTCCGTTCTTCCGAAGGAGGTCCTAAAAAACTTTGCTCTTTTTCAGAAGTCCAAAGAACGTTCTCTTCCAGCGGTGAGTGCCAAGACACCCCCCGGCCTAAGGGTCACGGGGCCGCCATCGGCCAGCCCACCGCCAGCTCTGAGTCCAAACACCGTCTCATCTGCCAGCTCGAGAAGTGAACCGAAAACTCTAGCCACAGTCATATCGGACTTTTCTCATACCGTCGGCATCATGGCAGCTGACAACATCATTGACGGCATAGCTCTCGAGGAACTTCGTGCTTTTTACCAACAGGCAGAACGACTGAAAAGCAGATGGTCACCCGAGATAACTTAGGCCTATTCTAAGTTATCTAACTTCCTTTATTTTCCTGGTATCCTCTTTCCAAAACCCAAAAATCTCTTCAAAAAAACTTAATAATTTAAAAAAAAAAAAAAAAAAAACGTTTCCATTTTTTAACTAACATTTACTTTTTATTTCTAACACTTTTCCCTATCGTCTAGGAACTTTGTGCGGAATGCGGAATGCGAGAATTTTGTGCCGAGTCCTGCCCTCAGGGCTATTGCAGCGGCTTACAAAAGGCCTGGCAGCTAAGTGTCAATGGGCCAAGAAATAAATTTCTTGACCCAAGGGCCATGGTTAAAGTTGGGTAGAATCCGCTAGTGAAATTTAAATTTCGTAATTTTTTGCAGAGTTGCACAAAAGTGCCGGGGGAGAGAATTTAGTGAACAATGCGACAGGAATATGTGTCGTAGTAAATTTTGAAGAGTGGTTCTGGATCTCGGAATTAATAAAATTAATTCCGGAGCTGAGTAATGCCGTCACAACCCCATGTTGTTAGTCGTTTTAGTGAAGAGATAATAGCTGGTGAAGAAAGCCGGAGAGACTGGTCTTCTGTGATTGGACCGCTGGATGGAGCCCTTGGATTGGCTGGTCTGCTCTGCAATCTAGGATCTGAAAATAGAGAAAGGAAAAACAAAGTTCCTAGTCGATAGGGAAAAGTGTTAAGAGATAAAAAAAAATGTTAGTTAAAAAATAAAAGTTTTTTTTTTTTTTTTTTTTTAAATTATAAAGTTTTTTTTTTTTAGAGATTTTTTTGGGTTTGGAAAGAGGATAGTATGGAAATTTGAAAGAGCAGGAAGGACCTGATCCCAAAGAAGGCTTAGGACCCGGCGATCTTCCCACAGAGTTTTTCGGCCAGAGTTGAGAAGTCACGGTAAAGTGACAGAGTTACGCCGTCAGTGATGTTGTCCTCTGCCATGTTAGCGACGAGTTTTCTCAGTTCTGACACTGACTTCTGGGCCAGCTTCTCAAAGTTCTTAGGACGGCACCTTGGTGATGTCATCGTAGGAGCGACGGTCAAGGAGTCAGCCTGTACCGGTGACTTGGCCTGGGGCTGTTCGGCTTCATTGAGTGCCGGAGATGCCGTCGGCGGTGCCGGGAGTGGAGTTTTCTGATTTCGGAGAAAAGCACTAAACTTCAGTTGTACTGGCCTTGGTAAGAAAGTTCTGGTAGCCTTTTTCTTGCTCGGCTCGATGGTCATGGGCTGAATGCGAAAGTCCTTGGGAAGTCTCTTGTTAGAAGAGGTCCTATTTTTTTGGATCTTGAGGAATTCCGGACACTTTCTGAAGTTCGCTGGATGTGGTCCTAGGCACAGGACACACTGAGGGGTATCTTGGCCTCGCACCTTGCTACACATTCCGGGCTCGTGTGTGTCCGTACATTTGATGCACCTGTAATCATTTACGCAGGTTTTAGCAAAGTGCGAGAAACCAAGACACCGCCTACATTGAAATTCGTCGAAGTTCCGGATATACCTCTCGACGGTGACCTCGAGGTGAGAGATTTCGGTCAGTTGGAGTACTTGGAGATTGGGTTCATTTTTTTCCAAAGTGATTCTCCATGCGTTTGATTTGGACTTTCTGAATATTTCCGCTTTGGTGGTGGTGAATCCAAGTCGGCTAAGGGCAGATTGAATGTCCTTCGGGGGTGTGCTGGGTTCAAGTCCCCGAATTAGCACGGCAAAGAGGTCTGATTTTTTTTTTTTCGGCTGGATGACGAGGTTTTCAGCCTCTAGTAGAGTTTTGGCTGAGATTAGATCGTCAGTTGTTCTGAAAGTAATCTCAATCTGTTTGCCGTTCAGCTTGGCTGAGAAATGGTTGTGGCAAATTTGGGAGAGCTGGGCATCAGTATGCATCCATTTCCCGTTGCTTCGGATCGAAATCGTGAGGTTTTCTTTGGTATCATCTGATTGGCTTAGCTCAGAGCATTGGCCAATTACAGGAGAGCTGGGGATTTCTCTTGAGGATGATACCATATCACCCGCTGAAAAAGCATACGGGACGGCTACGCTAGTATTCGTAGTCAGGTCCATCGGTTGATCAGCGATTTCCTCTGTCTCGTGGACAGGACCGTTTGAGACAGCGATTTCCTCGGAAATGAGTTCCGGATCTGAGGGCCTAGAAGGAGAAAGAGAGCGGGAGGGTTCTGCAGGCGATGAGCACATGTCTTCCCGGGAATTCTGAGTTTCGTCAGGCCTGAAAATAGAAGAGACAGGGACCTCGGACGGGCCATAAGGCTGCTCAGCGATTTCCTCGAGTGCCAAAGGATTAGCACTCGGATCGGGAGATCTGAAAAAACAGGTATTGACCTCGTGCGGAGCAGGCTGGGTCTGGTCCGTGAGGATTTGTGGCGATGCTTCATCTTCGTAGAGGATGCATTTAGTCCCCTCAAGGTCCTTGAGTTTGACTACCAGGTCCTTGCAGTAGCTATGATTGGATTGATCAGTGACAAATTCAATGAATTGCCGTTCCAGTTCACAGCGGATCTCTTTGTTGGCCCATAACTTAGAGTCCTTGGCATGATCACTCAGTAGATTTACTGCTTGGCACTGGAGATGCGGGTCATCTGCTACCTCCTCACGAGTACGGAGATTCCAGTTCCTCCGAGTAGAGTCTACTTCCGCGAAGTATTTCATCCACTCGATTGAATGCTTAGAAAATGCACCATGGTGTAGATAACACTGGTATTTCTTTGCGGGAGCAGGCGCTGGCATGTGAGCGGCTTGCCTCGGCTTCTTTTTGGACCTTGCCATGTCAGGTTACCTAAAAGAAAGCTGGAAGTAAAAAGAAATGGCTCCCTAGTCGGAGCGAGCAAAAACACGTCTGTCCCCTACGAGAGCTGGGGCGAATCTGATGATGTGTTGATGTGTTGATTTTTTGAGGAACTTTGTCTTCCAAACTTTTCTCATTTCAGATCCTAGATAGCAGAGAGGTCCAGCCAATCCCAGGGCTCGAAGAAGCGGTCCAATCACCGAGGTCCAGTCTCTCCGGCTTTCTTCAACAGCTTTACTTTTTCACTAAAACGACTAACCTTTTGGGGTTGTGACGGCATTATTCCACTCCGGAATTAATTTTATTAATTCCGAGATTCAGAACCACTCTTCCAAATTCAGCCCAGCGCATATTCCTGTCGCATTGTCTACTAAATTTCTACCCCCGGCACTATTGTGCACCGACTGCAAAAAATTACGAAATTTAAAATTCATAAGCGGATTCGACCCAACTTTGACCATGGCCCTTGGGTCAGGAAATTTATTTCTTGGCCCATTGACACCTAGCTGCCAGGCCTTTCGTAAGCCGCTGCAATAGCCCTGAGGGCAGGACTCGGCGTGAAAATCCTCGCATTCCGCATTTTTTGTTAACAATTTTTTTTCTTAAAATTTAAACATCATTTTAAACATTTTTTCTAATTGAAAGTTGTCTCTGAGGCCAACGGTTCAAGAAATGGCCATTGTACAACGAAGTGAGAGTGCTGTATCTGCCGACTATAGGATTTTTTCTCCGAAGTGCCGAAATTTCTATCTCCAAATTTTATGCCGCCACTCAAAAAAAAAAAACACCCCTCAACTTTGTCAAATGTAAATTTTGCGAAGTACTATGAGTGACGTAATGGTACCTTACTCATTTCGACCAATCACGATGCGCTAAATTTTTATAATGTAACTAGGAACGTAGGGTTTGTTTATATACGCGGCCCTCTCACACAGTTAGTTTTATAAAGTATTATATTTCAAAATATGAAATCCTTCTCCCATGAATGACATTGTCTAATTCAATGAATTTTTAAAACTCAAATACGGTCATGAAATCACGTAACTGATATAATGATGATAAAAATACAGGATTTTTGGGACGAGAAATAGTGAAAATAAAAATTTTCGGTTATAAAAAATGATTCCAATACTTTGGATATGACAAGCGCCAAGTTTTTAAATGCATTAAAAACCTACGAGTTTCGTGTTTTTCTACGTATAACCACGATTATACGCAGGGACGGGCTTAAGTATTTTGCGGCCCGGTGCAAAAAAAATAAATAATTCCGGCCCCTCTGAACAGGGGTTATTCAATACACCAGGGTGTCCATGGGTACTCTGGTGCCCAAGAAACTACTGCAAAACTCCTTCGTAGTCATCTCAAAAAATGCCATTTGGCAATAATTATGAACAAAAGTGTCCACTTCCCAGTGAAAAAATTGCAAGTGCCCCCCCACCAGACCCTCGAAGATTTGGGGTTCTCAGGGCTAGAAAATCGATTATCAACCGAGGCCCTCAACCTTAGAGGTTCTCTATCTTGGACTGAATTTTAAGCTATTACTTTGGTAAGAAGTTGAAGTCAAGATATAATCAAAAAATGTTATCCCCTTTTTCGGCCCCAAAAATTTAGCGGCCGCACCTTTTGCACCTGCCCAAGTCCCCGCGGCCCTGGTTATACGTTAAAAAACACCAGAATTTCTCAATTGCGGATTATGTTGCTATGTTTATCTGCAGCTTTGTTTTCTGAGTGGAATGAAATAGAGATAAATATTTTCAAAATTAATAGTGAAAAATAATGGCTTCTAAATATTTATTGTGTGTGACAGAGTATAGATGTGAATAGAAAAATTTAAATTTCTTTTTCTACAAAACGTGACAAAAATCCCCCTTCCACCCCTTAAGATTTTATTATCGACTGATAAATAAAATTTTCGCTTGCAGGATTGTCAATTGAAGACAATCCTGAGGAATTGATTGTTTCGCCAGCGGACCCAATAGCCGGATCCAATCAAAAAAGCAAAATAAATGAGTCCTCAAAAAGTCCTTTAGATGGTGGCGTAAGTTTTAACGTTAGCACGTGTGACTACCCAAGTGATCCGTACCTATTTCGAGAAATTCCTGTGACGACAGATATTGTTCGCGATTTAATCGTGATTGGTCCTTGTCAGTCTGGCTTGAAAAGCGACTTTGATCATTTTCCTAGAAATCAAGCGGGACGCCACTTTTCTTCCAATTGGTACTTCAGAAAAGAAACTACTCCCAAAATCGTTAGACAATGGCTCATTTATTCACCACGAGCAAATGCAATGTTTTGCTTCGATTGCTGGTTGTTCGGGAATAGACATGATCGTTGGGGAAATCCAGAAAAGGGTTGCAATGTTTTTTGTAAAGGAATAATGAAAATTGAAAATCACGAGAGAAGCGAAAAACACAAAATTGCGACGAGGAAAATGTTTTTAACAAAATTTCGACTCGAAATAAATAAAGCTATTTCGAAGGAAATTTCATCAACAGAAGAGAAACAAAGGGAAAAGAACAGATCCATCCTGAAAAGAATTGTCGTTATTGTTTTATATTTGGCTAAACAAGGCTTGTCTTTTCGAGGTCATCGAGAAAAAGGGGTTTCCTGTAATTCGGATGAAAATGAAGGGAACTTTTTAGGACTCGTGAAAGTGTTCGCTAAATATGATTGCACTCTGGAACAACATTTACTAACTTGTGATAAGAACGCATCCTATCTGAGTGCTGAGATACAAAATTCATTGATTCAGTCGTTATCAGCAAAACTACGTTCAAAAATCGTTCATGAAGTCAAAGCAGCAGAATTCTTTGCGGTTATTGTAGACTCCACCATTGATATAAGTAGAATCGATCAATTTTCACTGTCGTTAAGGTACGTAATTCCCACAGGTGAAGCAGTAGAAAGAATTGTCACGTTCTGTGAATTACAAGGAGCATCATCTGAGATATTTTTCAATTTCTTGCAATCAGTCTTGAATGACTTAGTGCTATCTCTAAGTATGTGTTTTGGTCAGTCTTATGATGGAGAGAGAACAATGTCTAGGGCAGTTTCAGGTTTACAGACCAGAGTAAGAGCTATAGCCCCGCACGCCATTTTCATACATTGCTGTGTGCACAACCTGAATTTGGTTCTTGCGGATGCAATGAATTCAAACATTGATACACAATTGTTCTTTGGAACTTTAGAAAACATTTTCGTATTTTTCACTGGAAGTCTACCGCGACTTTCAATTCTGAGAGAGGAGCAGCAAAAAAGTCTCGAAAGCTATTCATTGACGCTAAAAAGACTGAGTGAAACCAGATGGACGTCGAAAAAATCCTCAGTGACGGCAACTTTACAGAATCTGGTTGGGATTTTGTCGGCACTGGAACGAATTTTGAATGGAGATATACATTGCACCGCTAAACAACTTTCGGACGCTAACGGGCTTCTTTCAACAGTCGGTACATATGAATTTATTATTATTCTTGTTTTCTGGAATGAAGTTTGAGGCGGACACTGTTTACCGCAAAACGAAGAACATCTTTGGTTTTGGTTTGACTTTGAGACTGGAACTAAAACTAAACTCTCCTCCCCCCCAACTCCTGACGAAGATCTTATCTTTCATATATACTGTATCACTCGCTGACTCACACAGAGAAGCATGTTCAGTTTGTCTGATTCTTAGTTGTCTTATATTTGTGTCTTGGTAATTTGTGCTAAAATGTTTAATAAATTTGTGTTATGTGTACGCCTCGGCTTCAGTGGTGACTCTCAAATGAACAGAACCTTCTGAATAAACTTTTTGGTCGTATTTCCAAGCTCTGGATTATTTTCCCTCTGTTTCCATTGGCATGATGGGATCTTCTCACGGTGAGCTACTGTTTTCGCTAATCTTCCGGCCTTTATATATTTTTTTTTTCCTGTAAAATTCTAATATTGTTTGCATAAAATAATTTTATAGTTGGAATTTTATCCTCGTTTTCCCCCATCTATTTCGTTATTGTTATTACGAGATGGATGACGGTACGGATCCCACGGTGGTCGCAAGGGTATCTTGTAAATTACCTCCAATGTGGATAAATAATATTGCTTTATGGTTCGTGCAAGTGGAAGCTAATTTCGCAGTAGCACAAATAACTTCCGATATAACGAAATATAACACTGTTTTAGCAGCTGTCGACTCGCTTCATTCGGTTTCAGACTTGGTGCTTAATCCACCAGCCGAAAACAAATACGAAGCACTTAAAAAAAGGCTTATCGCTGAATTTACAGATTCTAAATCGATACAAATCCGCAAACTGTTGTCTGAATTGACTCTTGGGGATAAGAAACCATCCTCTCTACTGAGACAAATGAAAGAGCTGGCAGGAAATTCAGTAACTGAAGATTTTCTAAAAACTATTTGGATGGAAAGGTTACCTTTGAACTCTCAGGCCATTTTATCAGTGTCAACTGCAGATTTAACTGAGTTGGCCACACTAGCCGATAAAATTTCCGAAATACGACCAATACCGAGTATTTCTGCGCTTTCTTCACAGTCAGGCCCTTCATCAGATTCTGTGAAATCTGATATTGCACAATTGCGTAGTGAAATATCGCAATTAAAAATTCAAATTGCAGATTTGTCAACGAAAATTAAAAATGAAAATTATTCAAGAGGGCGTACTCATTCTCGCTACCGAAGCAACAGCCGTAATTTTAGAAATCGTAACTTCAATAGTACACAAACACTATGCTTCTATCATAATAAATTTGGTGAGAAAGCAACAAAGTGTTACCAGCCGTGCACATATAAATCAAAAAACTAAAGCACGCTGCTGCATCGTTACAGCATACTTTTTCCGGTGCAGCAGCAGGTCCTACTAAATGTAGACTTTACGTATATGATAAAGCGACAAATTGTAATTTTTTAATCGATTCGGGTAGTGACATCTCTTGCATTCCTGTGTCACCCAATGTGAAGGACAGTTCTTCACATTTTCTCTATGCAGCCAACAACACGAAAATTCCAACATACGGAAAAAAACATTTAGAGCTAAATTTAGGGCTTCGTCGAAATTTTCGTTGGACTTTCCTCATTGCAAAAGTCAATACTGCTATTATTGGTGCTGATTTTTTAACACATTTCGGACTCGTGTTGGATTTAAAAAATAGAGCATTAATTGACTCTATCACTAACATGCAAACAAAAGGTGTACTGTCCAATGCTGCAGTACCCACAGTGAAATTGATTGTAGGTGAATCACCATATCATAAAATTTTTGAACAATTTCCAATTTTGGCAAATCCAATACCGCAGTTTTCCCGTCCTCCAAAACATAACACTCAGCATTTTATTGAAACAAACGGAAGTCCAATTTTCTGTAAACCTAGAAGGCTGCATCCAAAAATATTACAAGCAGTTAAACAAGAATTTGAATATTTGATTGATAATGGAATTTGTCGCCCATCAAAGTCACCTTGGGCTTCTCCAATTCATGTAGTTCCGAAATCAAATGGAACGTACCGAATTTGTGGTGATTATCGTCGCTTGAATGCTATAACTGTCCCAGATAGGTACCCATTACCTCATATACATGACATAACTAATGTTCTGCACGGAAAGAAAATATTTTCCAAAATTGACAGTAAGGGCATACTATCATATTCCGATAAATGAATCCGATGTACCAAAAACTGCCGTTACTACTCCCATTGGTAGTTTTGAATTTTTATATCTCCCATTTGGTCTGAAATGTGCACCAATGACATTTCAAAGATTTATGAATGAGGTACTGAAAGGTCTCGATTTTACTGTCAGTTATTTAGACGATGTCTTAATTTTTTCTGAAAACGAAAATGATCATATTAAGCACGTGGAACTTGTTTTGGAAAGGTTTAGTAGGTACGGACTAAACATAAATGCTTCCAAATGTGTTTTTGGTCAACAACAAATTTCCTTTCTGGGTCACGAAATATCAGCAGGTGGTGTTCGACCTTTGGACGACAAAGTAAAAGCTATAATGAACTATCCACGTCCAGAAAATCTTGTGCAACTCAGAAAATACTTGGGGTTACTAAATTTCTATAGGAAATTCATTTCACATGCTGCTGAAGTACTAGCACCATTAACTGACCTATTAAAAGGGTCTAAAAAGAAAAATGATCAATCTCGCATTACATGGTCTAAAAATTTGTTAGATTCATTCGAAAAATCAAAAGAAGCTTTGCTAAACGCTACTTCGCTAGTGTTTCCAGAAAATGAAGATAAGTTAATACTTCATTGTGATGCTAGCGAAATTTCAATTGGAGCTACCTTAAGTGTAATGCAGAATTTAGAATATAAACCCCTGGGATTCTTTTCAAGACGTCTTACACCTACACAAATGAAATATTCAAGTTTTGACCGTGAACTATTAGCTATATACGAGTCTGTTAAATTTTTTAAACACATGCTAGAGGCTAGAAACTGTAAAATTGTTACAGATCACCGTCCATTAACATACGTTTTTCGTAAGGCAACGGACACTTACTCGAATAAGCAAACACGGTGGATTTCTTACATATCAGAATTCACTACTGATATCGAGTATCTAAAAGGTGAGCGAAATGAAGCTTCCGATGCACTATCGCGCATAAGTGAGGTTATTGTCCCCCAGCCACTTAATTATGATGAACTCAGTAATGATCAAAAATCAAACGAACAACTGAAACAACTCATTTCAGACACTAATACTGGGTTGCAATTGAAATTAATTCAATTGCCCAATTCAAATTCTCAAATATATTGCGATCTTTCAACTGGAAAAGTAAGACCTTATGTCACTGCTAAATTTCGCAAACAAGTTTTCCTAAACTTACATTGCCTTTCTCATCCAGGTATTAGAAGTACTGTTGACCTTATACGTAACCGTTTCGTTTGGCAGTCTATGAATAAAGATGTTCGTGAGTGGGCACGCCAATGCATTGATTGCCAACGTTCTAAAATTCACAAACACACGAAATCAGAATTAGGAAAATTTTCACTGCCAACTGCACGATTCCAACATATTCATTGCGATCTTGTGGGACCCTTGCCGGAATCAAACGGGAAAACTTATTGTTTAACTTTAATTGACCGCGTAACACGTTGGCCGGAAGCATATGCGATTTCAGATATTACCGCTGAAACAGTCGCAAAGACAATCTACTCTGAGTGGATTGCCCGATTCGGCACACCAGACCGCATAACAACTGATCAAGGCAGACAGTTCGAGTCAAGACTAATGTCTCAGCTTGCTGCTCTTCTAGGTGTGGAAAAGTGGCGAACATCACCGTACAACCCAAAAGCAAATGGGCTGATCGAAAATTTTCACCGTCCATTAAAAGCTGCAATTATGGCTCACCACACCACCAAGTGGACAGAAGTCCTCCCAACCATTCTTCTCGGTTTTCGTTCAGCACTGAAAGAAGATATAGGTGCAACACCAGCTGAGCTTGTCTACGGTGCTTCCTTGCGTCTTCCTGGCGATTTTTACGATTCGAGTGACAAAATTCAAGATCCGTCCATGTTCATCGAAAACCTCAGGCAACACATGAGAGCATTAAAACCGAAGCCAACAAGCTCTCATAACAAAAATAATGTGTTCGTACATAAAGCATTAAACATCTGTTCTCATGTATTTATCCGACATGACAGGTTGAGAACATCGCTTCAAGCACCCTACTCCGGACCGTTTCCGGTGATCAGCAGAAAAGAAAAGAACTTTAAAGTTCTGATAGATGGAAAACCAACAAATGTATGTATCGATCGAATCAAACCAACAAATGTATGTATCGATCGAATCAAACCTGCATTCACAGTGAATGAGGATGCTACAACTACAATTTCGAATACAGTGAGTCCCAAAATTAATGTGCTTCCGAAACCACCAGACCGCTTCACGCGTTCCGGAAGACAGGTTCGCTATCCTGTCAGATTCAATAATGTTGTCAGACTGTGTCGTTAGTCACTGGAAGGGGGGTACTGAGGCGGACACTGTTTACCGCAAAACGAAGAACATCTTTGGTTTTGGTTTGACTTTGAGACTGGAACTAAAACTAAACTCTCCTCCCCCCCAACTCCTGACGAAGATCTTATCTTTCATATATACTGTATCACTCGCTGACTCACACAGAGAAGCATGTTCAGTTTGTCTGATTCTTAGTTGTCTTATATTTGTGTCTTGGTAATTTGTGCTAAAATGTTTAATAAATTTGTGTTATGTGTACGCCTCGGCTTCAAAGTTCTTGAGAAAACCGATCGGCTATCGAATTACTTACAGAATAGTAGAGTTGACATCTTGACTGCTTACAGGTTTATCTGCGCTTTGAAAACACAAATGAACGAAATTCGTCACAATTATGAAAGTCATTTTCAGACTTTAGAATCAACTGCTTCCGAATTAGCGGGGAAGTGCGGTATTCCTGTCGAGTACAAAAAATGCAGGATGCGAAAAAAAAAGCTTTTCCATGATGAGATCACCAAAGATGAAGTTGTGTCGAATAGTCGGAGAAACTTCATCACTAAAACATATCTAGTCTCACTAGATTCCATGATTAACATCTTAACGGAAAGATTCAGGCAGTTCGAAGAAACAGCGTGCAACTTCGTCTCCCTGGATCCGATTCACTTTTTTGAAGACGACGCACAAGAAAAAATCGCCGTTTTGGCTAAAGAATACGACGATGTCTTAGATAAAGAAGAACTGGTGAAGGAATTTCTTTCATTTAGAAACCTCTGCAAAGATATATCGGACGACATAAAAGCATTGAATATCAGTACAATGCTAAAACTCATGATTACGCATGGAATGAACGCAATTTTTCCAAATATGGAGAAATTGTACAGACTTTATCTAACTTTGCCAATCAGCAGCTCTTCTGCAGAAAGATCATTCAGCAGGTTAAAAATTATAAAATCTTATTTAAGATCGACCATGAAAGAAGAAAGATTATTGGGATTGGCTTCGTTGTCGATAGAAAGGCAAAGTTCTGATTATAAATTTTGCTCTTGCAAAAATTCACGTCAAAACTCAGAGAGGAAGCGGATCATATAGGTTTCAATTGAACTTTTTCAGCTTCACTTATGAGTGCAAAACTGTTGCATAAACATCCCATGATAAAAACAATATTACATAGTTCTAGAAACCCATAAATATATTTTTTTCACTGTCACGACAAGTTCAATTTTTTCAGGGTTTTTCGTTCCGCATATCTTGTAGTTTACACTAAACGACTAAACTATTATTTACATTTTTATTTTCAGTTAAAAAAGTTGTGTGAAAAATAAACACGAAAACAAAACGTAAACAAATGAAGTTTTTAATTGAAATTTTAACAAGTTTCTTTGCATACTTAATTTTTTTAACTGCGCCTAAATGAGGAACAGAATAAGGCGCCTTATTATATTTCGCTCCCCCACTGGCAAAAACCTGGCTACGCCACTGGATCAGATAATACATCAATATTAAAAATGGTCATCGCTTCTGTAATGTTGGCTTTTTTACGTACACCAAAGCATGTGAAAAAAACAAACGCGGCAGCAGGTTAATAATGATTTTTAATTTATGTTCAATTATATTTCGGCCGATTAGAGCTTTATCTCACATATTTTGTGGAAGAAATTCGATTTTCTCTCAAGTTTCAAACTAATAAAAAATTTCAAATCTATAAGTTCCTATAGTATGAAAAAAAATTGTATTTACGACTCATCGATCATGATATTTATGTATTGAAAATTTGAGAATTATGCATAATCACTGGTAAATGTGATAAATGTAGCAAAATTTATCAAACTTTATAGAAATAATCCGATATTTTATCACTATTATCAACATATATGCGCTGTATAGTACTCTATTGTACTCTAACACTGTTTTCAACTCTCCCACACAACCTTCAGATAACTTTTCGATAACTTAAAAAGTCTGACGAATTCCTTATTTGGAAATAAAAATGCATTGCATTGTTAATATTTTTTTCCATTTTTTAAAATATGAATCATAAAAAAACTTATATTAAAGAAAGAATTTAAGTTCTCTCTCGCATAGATTTTTCATCAAAATTTTCACTCGACGAACTGCTAGATGAAATATTTCTCGAGCTTGTGTCATATTCACTAGTAGTGTCAGATGATGTTGATTCATTCAATGTTTGATCATCAAAGTTTGAATTCTCTTGAGAAAAGCCCGGAGGGGTTTCCTCTACCTCGTTGGGCACTAGAAAGAATTCATTATTTACTTCACTACCTAAATTACTAACCACACCTAGCTAGAATTGCAGCTATTCATTTTAGAATTTTTGTTTTTTTTCCTACATTTTGCTTAGACTCTTTCCTAACATTTTTTGATATGTTGAATCCTTTCCGTGGTGTCTCAAAAATTGCCATTTCCCCGTTGACCCTTTTAATACCTTTAGAGGGGGTTATGTTTGCCAGCAATGAAGTACTACTACTGATACTATTGTTTGTTTCTTTCAAAACCTTTTTCTTTTTCCTAAGTTTTTTAATCCTATTTTCCCTGTTTCAGCTCAGGGGTGTTTCCCGTAGATGATGTCTAAATATGATTGTCACTACGAAATGTGTACTTAAGACTGTGTTTACAACAAGTAGTGTTCAACTCATCGAAAATAGTTAGCGCGATGTTTAACACCGCAGCATGATTTGCATCTTCATCAACTCCATCAGAATCCAGATATTGCACATATATCGAGAACAAGTCCATAAACCTATTAGCGATTGCGCATTCATCATCACGGCTAACATTGTTACCCTCTATGTGCTTCTTCTCAATCCAGGCAAAAACATGTCTATCAAATTATTCCTTAGTATTACCTGATTCAGCATATTCAGCTGCCAGAGCACGCAATCTCTTAACATCAGAAACATCATCTGGATTTGCGAAGGGGCAAATTTTACCCATAGCACTGAATACAAAAAAGAACAGAACTTACCTTGATTGACTCCTATCTCTAGCAATTTCCTAAAGTAACGCAAAGGGGCAAAAAATAGGGCAGACGTAGCACTGGGGAGGGGGAAACACAAACCGGCACAAATAGAGAGCGATGAATCACAATGACCCGTGAATGAGGCTTTCCGTCATAATCATCATCAGCATCACTCCTGAGGGACGTACACTGGATGATCCCCATAGAGATCAGTGTTAAAATTGCAGATTTTAGCGTAGAAATACGGAAATTTAGTGGGGTTTTCCGCCATATCAATAATTTCAAAAATTGAATTGAATCTTTGGTTTTCGAAATATTGAGCTCGCTTAGAGATACAAAGCCTAGAAAATTAAATATAAAATAATGAGCCAGACCCACTTTTGAGGTGGATGCAATAACATAGATTTCAAATTTTTATTTATATCTTCTCATGCAGGAAAATGTGAATTAATGTCTCCGTATTGTCTTATATTATCCAACTGCACCAGTCCATATAGCTTAGGATGTTTTTAAGTTAATTATGGGCCCATATAAATTACATCGAAGAACCGCTGCTTTAATCAAGCATTTTTTGAAGGAAAAACAGGCAGATCGAAAACTTGAAGTTAAAAAAAAAATTCTAAATTTCTAGCTCCCATTAAAAAAAAGAAAAAACGATTCATTTCTATGTTTCTTTAATTTATATTTGTTTCTTTCATGAATCACACAGGAAGTCGCCATATTGGTTACCTTGTATGTCCCTTAAGAAAGGGAAATATCACGTGAACCAAAAAGCCTTATACATAGGGATACGTAAATTTCGCAAGGAAAAATTCGAAATTTCGCAAAAAAAAATTTTTAAATCATAAATTTCTCATTTATTCGCAAAAAACTTTCAGATCAGAAACTTTGCATTTACTCACAATAACGAATTCCAAATGAAAAATTTTACTTTCGTTCACACGGCACAAAAATAACTCGAATAAATGAAACGGTTTAAATCAAAAATTTCGCATTAAAAAAACATATAGGCTATATATCTATTTTCTATTCATTTAACCTTGCTTTTCAAATACTTTTTATATAGCATCATTTTCCGAAATTCAAAAAAAAGTTGCATATACAGTCGGGTACACTTATAACATAACCGTTGGATAAAAAATACGGTTGTGAAATCCTTAAAATTTGGCCCATTCACGACAGTTTTATCTGTGTTGTAACATACCCTGCTTAAAACCTACACTGTGGATATAACAAACCAAAAAAACGGGCTTAACCAAAAAAATTATCCAGATACAACACTGCAAAAAAAAGCCCAGGAAAATATAGTCAAAAACAGCCTTTTAAGGACAACATTCCTTGTATACGGGTGATATCTTAGACCTAAATTTTTTCAATAAACGCAAAAATACATGGAATAGTTACACTTTCTAACCAACAAATAGCACTGAATATTATAATTTTCAAACTTAAGCACTACCTGTCGATAATAAATGTAACTATTTTGGCAATAAAATTTGACATTTAATAAAATCCTGTCTGCTGTGCAGAGCTGTATCGTCTATGCTTTTCGAATTGTGGAATTTGTACTTGTTTTTATAACTTTGTGATCTTTTTATTGGTGGTAGCAATTCAAGTTGAGATTGGTAGAGTACTGGTGGCTAATTCAAGTGTATTATTGATTGGTGAATTCATGAACATCAGTGGGATTATTTTTTCTGTATTTTTTAATAGTACAATACTGTCAACTTCAAAGGGAAAAACCATTAACATAAACTCAAAAAAAAATCATTAACATTTCACAAAATATCTGCATGTTGTTGTATATTATCTCGTTTTTTAAATAAATCTCCAAAATTTTCAGATAGCAATCAAAAATTATATTCATGCTACATTATATTTCAATTATGTGAGGCATAAGCTTATTTTTTCCACGACAATCTCAATATAATGCATATATGTCATTGCTACGTAATCTAATTTCAACACCTCCCTTATATAACATACACGTCGGTTATTACATACACTTCTCGAAACACCTAGGGGCTATGTATAACCGAACTGACTGTATTTACATATAACACATCAAAGGGGAAAGAAGTGATGCTTGTGGTTTCCCTTTCAAGCACGCTCACAAGTACTGAGCAAAGTTACTTTTCCACTTTAAAAAGTGTAAATTACCTAGATTTCGCGAAAAAGTAATAAAAAAAATCAAATTTCAGCATTTATTCGTCAAAATTGGAAAATTTCGCATTTATCGCATTTATTTCGTCAATTTCGCATTTATCGCATTTATTTCGTCAATTTCGCACTTATCGCATTTATTTCGTCAATTTCGCATTTATCGCGCTTATTTCGTAAATATGAAATTTACATATCCCTATTCATACATCAGCACAAGCGACGGTTGGAAGCACCGTAGGTATTCGTAGGTTTGAAGGAACTCTGTAGATTACCGTTATGATACTAACGGAGCTAACGATTTTTGCGACTTTTCACTACAAAATCCATGTTGCTCTTTGATATGTACGTCCGTGTGGAAGACGATAGAAGTGAACTCTTTGAATTACATTTAATACACATACACACAGTGCCGTCTTAACGCATGGGTCCACCCTAGCCTCAAGAGAAAAGGGGCCTCACAAAAATGAAATGTGGTTGAAATTTCCGAGAATTCGCCACATAAGGGCCAATATATCACCACGTACCACTTCAGAAATATCATTTGGCCCGGGGGCCCATGTTGCTCTTAAGACGGCCCTGCTACACATATGATAAAGGAAGAGGCACGAAAGAAAGGTGCTGTGATCTATTTCGTTAATATAGATGGCAGCACAGGTAGTCTCAGCCAATATCTTAAATTAGAGCTCTCGATATTGCGTATATCTTTCTGAATTTTCACGACTTCAAACGGAATTTTGATATAAGTTGCGTCATATATCTGGAAAGTTACAAATTATATTCAGTTTTTTTATCATATAAAGCTAATCAAAAACCTTTTTTCCTTATTTAATTTTTTTGTCTGTTCCTTAAATGCACTCGTGACTAAATTTTCACTGGTAATTGTGAGTACGGGCATAGAGTTTACATGGCAGAAATTTCAGCTCAGTATTTTTCCCTCAAATTCATGAAAATGACTGCACTCCCAAAAAAGGACACCGACTTTGGAAATATAGTGTATGTGTGAAATGTTTGATTTGTTATATAAAAAAAACGATCGGCTATAGTATATGTCACGGTCAAGCCCAAAATGTGGCATTCTGTTCATTTCATCCAGACTCTGACCACTTCTCGAAAATCCTGGAACATTAACATCATATCCACACACAACACGGCTAGTAGTCAAATAAATATCTTAAAATCCCACGGAAAATATGGAAATTCACAACTTTCACGTGCTAACTAAACTTTTTTTTAGCGACAAGCACTAAATTAGGTCTTCCCAAACTTTTTACGTTGTCGTAATCCTTGAAAACCAGATTGCAATTTTTATTTTCTGTACACATGGGTATTACAGCACTTCCGTTCGATGTCGAGGCAATTAAACGGAGGGCTTTGTCAAGTAACGTGGTTGGAAACAGCAGTCCTAACTATTACACTCAATACAACATTATACGAAAAACATCACAGTACTCTGGGAACCAGTTATAAATATTTAGTATTTTTTCAACGTGCTTAGCTCCTGTTCCTGTTACTTCACAATTATAATTGATTTTTTCTTCGTAATTTTTCGACAGGGAGCTTAGATGAGCATGATGAACCCGTTGAGAAAGATGAGCTGATCGGAATGGAAGTTCTCTTTTGCCGCGGTGATTCGTTCGAACAAACCTGAAATAATGAAAGAAAGGATGTGATTTTTCATCGTTTCATTATATCCAAAACTGTGATGAAAGTTATCCGTTCGTTGCCATTTTGCGGCAGTTGTTCAAACGTTGACATTTTGTTGTTGCTGCAACGTTGTGTGTGTGTGTGCTCTGCCAAATGAACATCAACATTTTCTCACTGAATAGATTCATTTTTTTAAATCAGCTATTTCGAACAAGAGAGCCATAATGGAAAAAATGGTTGCAACAATCAGCATGGTAATGATAATCTAATGGATTGAAATCTTGATTATTTTGGGGAAACATATATGGTGTCGACAGAATCAATTGTAACCATATAATCAGAGGTGTAAATGTGTGTGTGACACATCCGTATATTTTGGTCATTGAATTATATATCATGAAGTGCTGAAAAAAACAATTTTCCTTTGTCTACTTTCCTTTGAGTTTACAAAAAAAAATGTCCATTATTTCACCAAAAAAAAACTTCATTAAATTTCGACGTTTGACTGTAGTTAAGCCTTTTTCATTTTGACTTGATTTTTTTCGCCATTGCATAAAAATTGCTCCTTTCTGAATTATATCGAAAAGAATTCATCTCAAACATTGGTGAAAAAACTCTCTGGGATACTCTGGTGATGATTAAAATTCTTAACTTCTGCCACTCTTTACAGCCACTTCGTATTTCTTCTAACATTTCATATGAGAGTGAATTTAAAGTCATAAGGAAAAACTATTATATCCTTTCTTTAAACAAGGAAATGGTCCCAAGGTGTCGTCCCCAAAAAATTTCCGAAAAAATTTAAGGACATTCATCTCACCCAGAAACACATGAAAACAAAAAAAAATTAGCGGCGGAATGCGATTATATTAAAAATTGTAACTGTTATAATGAACTGTTATAATTACCAATCTTTCAAGTGGCTAATATCTTCCTCAGAATCCAATTTTCAGTGGTTTTCTCACCTGTTGACAAAATTCGTTGTATTTCGGAACAGCAAAAAAAAAATCAACACCTGTCACAACTGCGCTAAATAGAGACCATTAGCTGAAGTTACGGATAAGCAATGCCTAAATAAGCAATGCCTATTATTCTCAGCAAGTAACGTTACTGTGCGTGTTTTAAGGTCGTCACCCTGTGATATAAACGTCAGTGCTCTTTCCGGGTATGGAAGATGTGTTCGGCTCGATTCTCGGTGGAGAGTCAGATAGACTATTGCAGTCTTGTATCTTGGCAGAGCAAAAAAATCCACATACGTCACTACTGCCACTGCCTGGAGAACATTAGCTGAAGATTAGAGAGGAAGGTAGGCAATATCTCTTTTCAGCAAGTCACGCTACGGTGCATGCTTTAAGGTCGTCGCTCTGTGATATAAAGGTCAGTGCGATTTCCCAGTATGCGACAGATTCTGGGTTCGATTCTCGGTGGAGAGACAGGTAGACTATTGTCAATAGTCTACCTGTCTCTCAGGGACGCCGGAACATATCTGCTCGGGTTGCTAAAGCAATACCAATCATACCAATCACCATTTGAACATAGCTCAAATATTGTAAGCGTCCCCAGTAGCACAACGGTATCGCCATGCGTCGGATCGACGTCGATGCGACGCCGGTTCGTCGAATAAATACCGAGCGTCGGAAAGATGTCGGAAATTTCTACGTGTCCGATACCGAACGGTATAGTAAAAATGTATCCACTCGGTAAACGCCAAAATACCTTCATTTTTTCTCTAAAATAGTTTTTCTCTCATTTTTGCAGCATTTCGTTTCAAAGGAGAATATCTTTTACGATAATTAGTTTCTTCTGAAATAATCCAAATTTTTCGCCTATCACAACGTCGCACTTGCCATTTATAACGATCGACAACGACCAAGAACGGTACAGGCCCTCACCACACGTTTCCCCCCCCCCCTCCCGTCTTCCCTGTCAGTGAGCGTCAATAAAGACGGCCATTTTCGAAGACACGGCGTTACTTACAAGCTGCGAAAGCCGGTGATTTTATTGTTTATTAACGAAACAGTTGACGCCGAAGACAGCGTTTAGAGAAAAGGTAAGCATTATTTTACTATTGCTATCGAACGAGAAGTTAAATTTTCTAAGATATTGTCAACGTTTGTTTTTGTTTTTTTTTTACCGTCGCTTTTTTGTTATTTAAATTCATAAATCCGTTCCCTCCTGCTGAGCTGTGATCTTTGGCGGGCCCTTAGGTTAGGTTAAAATGGGCCCCTCTGTAGTGAATTTATAGTGTGAAAAAAAAGGTAAATAAGGGTTGTGTCATGGCACTTGAGCCGTACGTGCCGGAACCTGGGAACTGAGGCTATTTGAGCTCCTATGGCCCACATCCTGGGGTAGGGTCTTTAGAAAGATTTTCTTGGGCCCTTCTAGAGTGAATTCATAGCAGGGCCGCAACTAGATGTTTGGTCACCCGGGGAAAGTGCGCATTTTAGTGCCCACTTGTAATGTTGAAGGAGAGATTTGAGAATAAAATTTGCGCCCCCTCTGGTCCAGCACCCGGGGAACAAAACCCGTCTACTCCCCCCAGTTGCGGCCTTGATTCATAGCATTGAAAAAATCAAAAATAATGGTATTTGTCCCGGGCTCTGTCAGCCCCACCCTTGTGAGCCATTTTGAGCTCTCCCTATAAATTTTGTGCTAAGCCCCCCAACCCATATAATTTACGAATATATTCGTGTGTGTATATATACACAATACCACACACCATTCCTCTTCCTGCGCATGGGACGAATAGGGATTTTGAGTCCCTCAATATTTTTTTCATGTCATGTCGCAGGGGTGGGAAGTGACAAAGTCCATTTCGGAGCAGCTTTGGAGCAGCAAAATTCAGGATTTGGGGCAGTTTTGGAGCAGCAAATTGAGGATTCGGAGCAGTTTTGGAGCAGCAAACTATAGGATTCGGAGCAGTTTTGGAGCAGCAAACTATAGGATTCGGAGCTGATATTTATAAATTGGAGCAGCGAAATTAACAATATTTTCGTTAACCCTCACCCCTTTTCAAAATAAAACAACTGCACTTGTTGTTTCAGGATTTTGACACCTTGTTTGAAAGAGCAGCTGCCATAATATTTTTCGCACCAGTTTATTTAAGGCGATTTTTGCTTACTGAGGGCACTATTTGCTGTCTGGAACAGCCGCCGTTCAAATGGGCTAAAAATTTTCTATATAAGTTTTCAATTTTTTTTATACTCGGAAAGAAATTGTTGCAAAATGGGAGAATAATTCGGAAGAATCAACACTATGTTTGGCGATGCAGCACTCATTATTTGGCGAGATTGGCGGTCTGACACTCGTTATTTGGCGATATTAGCGATTCAATACTCGTTATTCGGCAACATTGGCGATTTAACACTCATTAATCGGCAACATTGGCGATTTAACGATTATTATTCAGCAAAGTTTCTAAATTAGCAATCGGCGGACATGGAGTTCTTACTGCCGGAATGAAATTTTTTTTCACGAAACATCGGGATTTGACGCAATGACGATCGACTACAGTAATTTCTGCTGCTTCCAGTGGCGACTTTTTTTTTTTTGAAAACGGAAACTGACTCGCATTTGCGCTTTAAAGCTAAATGACCAAAAAAAAAACCAAACCATCTTCAGTTACACGATCACGGATAATGTCGGGATTTCGAGATGGAAAGCCCAATGCAGGGGCCGATAGTTTAAATAAGGCGATAGTTCAAGTACAGTGGAATAAAACACGCTTTTCTCGGAGAGAATCGTTTCGCGGTAAGCAAGAAGAAAACATTTTTGGCGTCCTTCCCAAAATTCCGGGCATACTGAAGCAAAATTCGCTATTTGGCGCAGAAAAATACGAAATTACACTATTGGAGCAGGATGGCGCAAGATGTTAATTTTGGCGCAGTGCGGCGCAATTGGCGCAGAGTTCCCACCCCTGCATGTCGGCACCTCTGCTAGGCAGTTTCAGCTGGATCCCTACCAAAAATTCTGGTCGAGGGACTCGACAGCTCCAGGATGGTGGGGGGGGGGGGGAGACATGCCTACTTGGGGATGAGGAAAAAATATTTATTAGCCTATAAACTAAATGATCATGAGCAAGGTCGTAGCATGCATTCTTGCGGCCCCGTTAAAAATTGCAAAATAAGTATACATATTTTTTGGGAGGCCCCCATTTGGCTCGGCCGCAATCTATTTACAGACCCGATTATGAAACTTTTTTCATCCTAAGCCTCACCCATGGGCTATCAGGGCAGGGGTTTTCATGTGATTCTCTGAAGTAAATTTTTGTATAAAACTGTATATTTTATATGAATTATATATTTTTATGTAAAAATTAAACAATTATTGAATTTTGTCACGACAGAGAATTCAATCATTGTGCTCCTTCCCCAAATACAAGGGGACATGCTTAAAATTGTTTAAAGTATGTACGTAATACATCAAATATGAACATGGACATTTAGTATTTGAAATCTGTGTACTACATACCAATTTGAAATTTTACATGCTACGAGTTAAACTTGACTGAAACTTCAACACACTGATAATTGGCTGTATAAAAATATCGCTCTTCGGTCTTGGCACACTATATTCTATACAGTGTTAAAATATTTCATCAATAACAATGTAACTCCTTTTGTCTCTCACTGGCCACATTCCTTACTCCCCAGATCAATCTCATGCTTGCACACTCTCTAAGTTTCTCTTTTTTCTTTTTTTTGCCTCGCAGCCTAGTTCCTTGCTTTTTAAGCCAATCCCATGCTTATACACTCTAACAAACTAACCTGATCCCTTCTCTATATGTCACTTTTTTCATTATTCGCATGCTTGCACACTCTTTAAGTTATTCTATTCATCCCTTGCTCTTTGGGTCACTCATTTAGTTGCTCACTGACATGTTTCCTAATTTTCCGAGTCACTTCCATGCTGGCATACTCTCAAGATAAATCATTTTCAGGGTTTTTATTTTTTTATTTTTTTTTAAATAAATTTATTTGATTTAAATCTGATTTTTTGATTTAAATCACAATATATTATTGTTTATTTTTAAACAAAATATATAAAATATATATATTACTGACACACCAGTCATTAATCTATGCTTTCTTTAAAGAATATAAAATTAAAGTAATTTAAACTTAAAACAATGACTATTTAAAAAATATTTGAAATCTTTTTCCCGGACAGATCGTAAAGGTCTCTTGGGAATACGTGATGATCACATCACATAAGTGGTATTCGTTTATTATTATTGAATCATATACTCATGAAATATTTCAGAACATTTTATCAAAAAGGGGGGGGGGGAGAAACACTTCTTGTGAATAGATATCGTACATCGAGTATTAAATAATTTAACCCTGTGTGAATAATTGTTCATTTTTATTTCATTAGAAACACTAGTTTGAATGCTTTGTCTACTCTTAATCTTTTTCGCTATTTGGAATAAACTGCACCTTGAAAAAATCCTTTCAACACAGGCATCAATGATTTGGCTGTAGTTAGTATGTTTACATATCGCATATCACTCTCTGTAATTGTATCTTTACCTAAAACATTATAAAAACTATTCCATCACTCAAAATCAGACATTGTATCAAGAACCTTAGGGTTAAAAAAAATTTTTTTATCATGAAATGGTTCCAACTTTCCCAGAAACTTCAATGTAATTGCCAAGAAACCAGAGCCACATTTTTGTTTGATAAATTCAAGACCCTTATTTCTCTTGTTTTGTGACATTATTCCTGATTAGAAGTTAATACTGATGAGCTTAGAATGAATGCAGCAAAAGTGTGTATCTGTTAATGATTGTTCGTATATATTTTTATACTCTGATGAAAAAACCTTTCTATTGTTTGATGTTGATGCTTTTATCTTCAATTGCATCTTTTTCCATGCCAATACACATTCAGCTATGGAGCAGTTGTGTGTGCGTTCCTTTGTACAAAATCGTTAATTTTGGCTATTGGTTCAGAATTGCAATTATGTCCTTGACATTTCCTTTTGAATCAATATTTAAGATTTCACTTGAGATGTTACTATCTGTGAGATTTGTAGTCTTCACAAACTTTGGTAACAACTGACGAATTTTTAACATCAGTATTCCATTATACCTATACAGGAAGACCAATGCACTTCCACCTTACATATGATACCATGCTTTTGAGAGTTTTGAGAGATGATTGCGGAAGTATCTAAACATACTTGTAACATGCTTTATTACATTAGTTTTAACCAAATCTTCGACTAACAAGTTTAAAATGGGGGCACTGTACCACAATATGTAAGTCCCGAAAAGCCAAGCTTTTCATCCAGTCTTTCTGGAAGAAACCATATTTACAGTAACAAAACTTTGTGTGTTACGTTTGAAGTTTTCTTCTGTTGACTTCACTGAACTAAAAACCACATTTGCTAAATAATTCCCAGCATGTGATAATCAGTTATAAACTAGTCAGACGTTGTGCCTTGGGTTAGACTAATCATAATCATCAATAATCGTGCGATCAGCGATTATTACACTTGATTACGATAAAAAAAAAAGGAATCAAACTTCTAATCTGTTGGAAATTGATGTTCAACTACCACGGGTACAAATGTGGTTAAAATGGTAAACTTGTATAATACAACCTTGAAAAATTTAGAGTAAAAAAAAATTAATCATCAAATAATATTTTTAGTGTAGACAATTCCTACAATAATTATGGTAATTTTGTATAATTCATAATATAGTTTGGATGTACAGTATATATGAAGTTCATGCATTGAAAGATTAACCTCTGAGTGTGATTGTACAGCTGATTGCTATGCAGGGTTGCCATGAAGGAAATATTGCTGAGTTGGAATATCCCTCACATCATATATATGGTCTTGCTACGTTGAAGTAATCTGTTTTAACAGTTATTTCTCATAAAACCTTGACATGAAAAGTCCAAGCATGGGTCTCCATACAAAACTAACAAAAAATATAAATAATTTGAATTCTACTCAAAATGTTTTCAAAGTGGTGCATTTGTTTGTAGTTTATGTGTACAATTGCAGACTCTATATAATTTACGATAAAATAAGAATTAAGAAGACACTGACAACCAGACCACCAAGAATAAGGCATGGAAAATACAAAAATTTGTACTTTTAGTGTATTTGCCTTAGGGGCCGTTCAAGTGTTACGTAAGCAAATTTTTAGTCATTTTTGACCCCTTCCCCCCCCCCCCCTGTCAGCAAAATTTCGTTCTCAGCTCTGCCCCTCTGATTCCTAACGCATATTGGTGGGATAAGAGACGTACACGGTGGGGGCATAGGAGGCTCGTGTGCCCCCCTCCCCGACGATCAAAAATTTATTTTTTAATGCAAAAAAAAAATTTTTTTAATTGAAATTTCGGAAGAAAATACCTTTATATGTTATTACTAGGAGGGCTCTGCCCCCCTTCCGCCTTCGCCGGCCAACCCCCCACCCCTCCCCAATTCTCTTCACAACATATCTTGTTTATTTCGTCCCACTTCATCAGCGTGCTATGGAAAGGGACGTGTGAAAGCATCAGCTTACTGAAGAAGCGAATTTTAATAAAAATAATAATAAAGCAACAAAAAACAAATGAGATTCATCAAGTACCCCCAGAAAACTTCCCCATGGGGGTCCCCAGATTCAATTCGCTGAATTTTAGTGGGGCCCCACACTGGATATATCTTGGGCTACCGATGTGTTACAAATTTCACAATTTTAATCAACAAAAATCAATGAGATACATCCAGGGGCACCGAATTAGAACCTGTCAACATTTACATGGAGCCCTGACTTGGAAGCTTGTCGGACACCCCCCCCCCCGTGAGAATTTTTCATTTTTATCAATTTTACAACGAATAAAATCCAGGGCCCCACATCCAGTAGCGGGGACACAATACGCAGATTTTTAGTGGGTCCCCAGACTGGCTTTATCTCGGGCTTCCGCTGTTGCAAATTCTACAACAGAAAAGAATGAGATTCATCCGGGGCCCCAAAAATGAAACCTGTAAACATGGGGCCCCTGACTTGAAGCTTGTCGGTCATCCCCCGGTGAGCGTGCCATGAAAAATTTTCATTTGTATTCGTTTTACCAACGAATAAAATCTAGGGCCCCAACCAATTACCCGGGATACCAATTCGCATACTTTTGGTGGGGCCCCAGACTGGCTTTATCTCGGGCTTCCGCTGTTGCAAATTCTACAACAGAAAAGAGTGAGATTCATCCAGGGCCCCCAAAATAAAACCTGTAAACAACATGGGGTCCCCGACTTGGAAGCTTGTCGGTCATCCCCTGGTGCGAGTGCCATGAAAAATTTTCATTTGTATTCGTTTTAACAACGAATAAAATCCAGGGACCCCAACCAATCACCCGGGACACCAATTCACATACTTTTGGTGGGGCCCCAGACTGGATGTATCTTTTGTTTCGCTATCGAAAATTTTTCAACGTTAAAGCAGCAAGAAAACAATGAGATTCATGAAGTGCCCCTGGAAATGGAAACTTTTAACTTATACGTGCAATTCCCCCGGGTACCCCAACCCTGTGTGTGTTGGGAGCACTGTTGTTGTGTGCATATTATACATATACGTATCTCTCGGCATGACCCCCCCCCCCCACAAGAGCAGGGCTGACAGGGGCCGGAACGATTCTTATCACTTTTTGATTTTTCACACTATAAATTAACCACAAAGGGGCCCCCGAAAAGCTGGTTTGGGGGCTCGCCATCCAAATTGCAGCGTAAGGGCTCTGCTGTAGGATGTGGGAGTCTCTCGGAACATGCACATAACATGGTCCCTATGGGTCAAATGGGTCCCGATATGTGCAACAGTTAAATGAATATTTGACCCAAAATCGTAACCGATTTCCGCCACTCAAAAAACGTCACCCACTTCCGTAACATAAAATCGTCACTAATTTCGGTTGCTTAGAAACAGGCTCTTTTCGAGTTTGTGATTTTATATTATAGAGTAGATAATAAATTTCTGTTAATTTCAATGTTATTTGAAGTCTATGTACCCAAAACTTATCTTTAATAAATTCATTGCGACCCACCCTCTAAGCCATATAATGGTAAATCGCATAAAGGCCCTGGGGGTTACTTGATGCGGCCTGCCCTCCTCAAACCTAATTTTGTAAAAATGAACTAAGCGGCACATTTACAGATCGCTTAAGTGTCCCGTGGTACAATTCCAAAACGTTTAAGCGGTCCGTGGCGCATTTTCAGATCACTTAAATGACCCGGGACACAGTTCGAAAACACTTTAGTGATCCGTGACACATTTAGAGATCCCTTGAGTGGCATGTGACGTAGTTTAAGAGCACTTAAGTTGCCCCAGTGCGATTCTACATCACTCAAGTTACCCGCGGCACATTCTAAGATTATTTAAATGATCCGCGGCATATAATTACGGATCACTTGAGTGATGCGTATCACAGTTCCAGAGCACTTAAGCGGCCCGGACACATTTCCAGATCATTTGGATCCGCGAAAAATTTAGAGATCACCAAAGTGGCTCTGTAGAGCACTTATCAATTGTGGGGGGGGGGGGGAGGATGTTACTTCAAGTGCCCACAAACTATCGAAAGGTTTTTCTCGTTTTTGGTGCACCGGGTAAGATGCCATTAAGAATATTTCATATTTTCATAAAGGGCAGTTGATGACGTAAGCATTATCCAAACCCCCCTCATCCTTGTCATCAAAAGTCAGCAAATCGGAACCCCCCCCCCCATCGATGATGACGTAATACTTGAACGGCCCCTTATTCATTGGTGTCGTCTTAATATTCTTGGGCAAATTCCAGATAAAATAAGTGCAACATTTGAATATTGATTAAAACCCATTTTGTTAGGTCACAAATAAAGATTAATTTTAGGTGGAACTTCTATAAGCTTCTCTGCTATAGTATAAATAAGGTACCTACTCAAAAAAAATTTCAGGATACAATTGAAAGAATATTCATAAGTACAGTATAAATTTATTTTTTTTTAAGTTAGTTTTTCCTGCTGCAACTTTGCTTACGTTTTTGAAATGTGATTGTGGAGACTTGAGCAAAAATTAGTGGAGCTTCTGCGTTAATTTTCATTTCAAAAAACCATGTTTTGAAAAATTTAGAATGAAAATTAATTATCAAAATATTTTTTTATTATAGACAATTCATACCTACAAATTGAAAATTATTTTATCAAATGAACAAAACATTGCTTTAAATCTTGACCTCTACATGAGATCAAGATTTAAAGCAAGATCTGAGTATATTCTTGTATGTGCACACACACATAGTTTGTAATTTTTTTACTACATTTTGTCTTATTTTCATTCTATAAAACTGAATTAGTTCGGCTAAGAATCATCCAATGAATTTTGGTCGCTGTTTAGAAAGTCCAAATCAATCCAGCAATTAGATTTTTTTTTTCAACATGAAGCTCGAGATGAACAGCCGCTGATGCAAAACATTTCCAACATACCTGTTCTAGTTTCTAGTGCAAATGTATCGGTAGCAGGGTTGGGGTTTTGGACAGGACACGTGGGAAAAACTGTCTAAAACTGTCCAAACCCTCCAAGTTTCAAAATGTTATGTGGAAACATTTTTTTTTTTTTTTGGTTTTTTTTTCCCATGATACTACCATATTAAAAAAAAATACTAGCAGAAAATGAAACTAACTAAATCAAAAATATTTCAAAAGGGTGTCATTTGGTTTTTTTCTAAGTTAATTGTTTCACCAAATTTATGGTTTTAGGCTAGAAATCTGATAGTAAATTAATATCACTCATATAACTGTTTAAATAAATACAGTTTTCAATTTTTTAGTTTGTTACAAATGTTATTTCTACTTCACATCTTATTTTTCATGCATGATCATGAAGCAGGTACTATATTTAGGACAGTGCCTGTCCAAAACCCTGCCGAATCTGTACAAACATTTATCTTCAAAAAATACATTATATTGAAGGCACCAAATACTCATAGTCACAGTTATAATCATTGCATTATTGTGAAACTAAACAAAAATATTATTTTTTTATTAGATACCAATATAATGATGTGAATAAATATCAATGGTGTAGTGTTTATTGGATGCAAATTGTTCGATTTTGATTTTTCAAACTTTTTCCTTTAAATTTTCAAGTGAACTTTCTATTTTACCTTATCAATTTTCAAAAACTAATTATAAATAAAGGAAAATACCCGAAGAAAATGAGGCCACTATGTAGCACCTACACATGACTAACAGAACAGAATTTCACAAACACTGATTACGCCTACATGATGATAGATAAAAGACCCAAAATTTTTGTTAAATTTAAATTGTTGCTGTTATGAGGCTAGAAGCTAATATTTCACCGAATAAATTCAAGCTATATTAACAATTCTATCACATGGGAGACAACAGCTATAAGAAAAACACTGGAAGCAGGCTTATCAAAAGACTGTCTTTAACACATTGTTTTTTATTTTCGTGTCTTCCAAGTTATGTATCAATTGAAAGAATATTTTCAAATTTTGTTATCTTAGAAATCATCTTGGCACAGATACGGCAGCTAAATTAGTTATGTGTTATCAAATGTTAAAAAGCGCAGCTGCGCTTGATTATTAGTGTTCGATTATTACGTAAGTTTAATTTCATTCTGTTGCCATATCTATTGCTTTTTTCTAATTTTATTGTGACAAATTTCTATCCCATTCTTGTATCTTTCATGTTTCCATAAATCTGATATTTAACCTCAAGACAGTTCAGTTTTCAATTGCTTGATAACCTGATATCAGTCGCATAACCCTTTGCACATACCGTTTTGAATTCCAAAATTTTATTATATTTAATGTAATATTTTAATAATATAATTTATATAATATATAAAGTTTATTATTTGATTATAGAAGTTACCTCTTCATCAAATTGAAAAGTTTTTCACTTATAGTTATAAATAGGAGGTTTTAGACAGTACGGTAAAAACTACGGTAAATTTCTATCCAAAACCTTGCCAACCCTGATCGGTATCTATTATTTTTTGTGGTGTTCATGTGATTGGTCTATGAGATTATTTTGATGTTAGAGAATGTGCATTTTTCACACCATAGGCATAAAGTTATCAAAGATATTGGTGGGACACCAGCTCAATATTTCAATATATACCTATTTATATAAAATTATCAAGATTTCTTTAAATATTGTTGGGAGGAGGCTTGAGCCAGTGAAAAGTTGCACCTGTGATTCATACTCATAAAATATATTTCTCTAATGTAGGCTACTATCAAAATATTCTCAATATTCAATAAATTAAAAGAAATGTGTTTTCAATGTTTTATAGGTTTTGTCTGAAACATAAAAGATTGCTGAAATTTTTTGCTGGCACGATGCACCCTATTCCATCTGCAATAAAATCTGCAGCTATATTAAAAAAACTTATCAATATTTGAAAATATCTCTTTAAGAACTTGTATATGGAGAAATATTAAATAATGTTTAATAATTCTATTTGTGCTTTCTTTATCTTTGCTCTCTTCATTTAATCCCATGTTTTAAAAAATATATTTCAAAAGTTATGAGAAAACTAGCCTTTTTTTGCATCATATACAAGCCATATTCTTTCAGATGCCGTTTGGTGTCCAAGCTGGTTTTGAAAAAAAAAACCAGGTGAGAAAAGGATGCGCCAATAATGAGTTAAAGCAACACATTTCATTTTGCACCGAAGACTAATAAATTCAAACCATAATATTCTAAATACAAAATCGATTGTGTTTTAAAGACATTAAATTAAAAAGACATTAAAAAGACATTGCACATGAAGTTGAAAGGGTGGCATATTCTAGGGTCAATCATTTTCACATTATAAATTGTATGACATGATATTATTGCAATCAGGCCTACCAATCTTGCTAGAGTGATACCCTCGTCTGTGAACAATCTTAAATACATTTTTGCTTTCAAACATGCTATATCTTTTAAGAGAATTATTTTCTATCCACATACGCAGATATTAAGACAAAAAAAAAGAATGAGACTAAATTCCTGCAGATTCTCGAATGCTTAAATATAAAATAAACAATGAAGCTTAGAAAACAGAACAAGCAAGAATTGGAAAAGAAAATAAGAATAAATAAAACTCAAAATAAAAATTAAAGTAGTTTCATGTGTTTGAGTCACTTTTAAATGTAAAAAAAAAGCTCTCTCAAAAATGCATATAATTATAGGCGTGTTTCAAGAAATGAAAGAAAAATAATTGCTCAAGGTTTGAGATTTTGACAAGGAAATATAATTGGTGTTTTGTTCATGTATAAATTATGTGTATAATATATGTCCAGATATTACTGCATTATTTTCACCGTTCAAATTGGAAGAGCAGTACCTTGTTCATCTTTGGATCAAAAAAATCACCTGTGAAAGAACGCAAGAAAGTCAAATTTTCATTTTAAATTATTATAGCAGAGACCTATATTCCACTTATGTAAAATTTTTCAGTGATGTTTGTTTTTTTACAGTTTTGTCAAGCCTATTACATATATTTAATTGTTTTCATTCAATATCTGGGTGGCCCCTTACTAGTAAAAAATGAGCTGTAAATATTATTTTATTTATATAATTCTTAGCAGTCAAAATTTGATCTAGTAACAATAACAGATAAGTTTGAATTATAATAAAAAATTATTATACAGATAATTACTTCAAATATTAAAAACAATTGATTAAATATTTTGAACTGACTCACTATTGTTACATTTACCTTTCGTAACAGTGTGTGTGTGTAAAGTTCTTTTTTTACATTCAGAACACAAGTGTTTTGTGTAGTAGTCTTCATAAACTGAATCCTGAACTTAACTAGAACTTATGCATCAGAGTTTTTCAACTAGTGTGCTACGTGAGAATTGTAGTTGTGCCATAAAAAATGTTTAAGGAAATTGTCAGATTAATTTTTTTAAAAGAAGTCTGTGAAGCCGGAGATATTGATTATGCAGTAATCTGAGTACTTAAGTGCGAGGAATTTATTTAATTTTTTTTTTCAAATTAGATGTATGTGTAAGAGTGGAAGCTGAGCAATTGAGAGAAAACAATAGTTAAAATATTATACAAATACAACGCCACAACAGGCAAATTGCCCAACGAGGTGGCTGACTTAAGAACATCATGGATCCCCGATCCATTTTTTGGAGGCCCTACCTACTACTGCTACACCACACATGCACCCCGCCCACACACCCCCTGTATTTCATTTGATACTATGGAATACAGAAATCTATTACAAATAATAAATCTTAAACGAAGATATTTAAACCCTATTCCTGCCCAAAATTCAACCTAGCAAAAGCAGACATTGTAAACTGTATTAACTTACTCGGATTTAACGTTATATTAAATCAACAGCAGAATGACTGAGTTTTTGAATTTTAATTTATTTTTTGTGACCAATTATGGTAAATAGTTATTTAAAACAATTTTGTGACTAAATCAAAAAAAAATTATTCTTCCATTTTATTTGAATTCAAGTGTGCCGCAGGATGAAAAAAGGGCCGACTTCTCGAAATAGAACTGTGTCGACATGTTTTATATTGTAATAACGTAAACAAGGACGTAGCGGGGGGGGGGGGGCGACGACTTTGGGATCTGGTCCCCTCCCCCGAAATGTGAGAAAATGACTGAAAAAAGGGAAAAAGATGTCCGAATCTATTGTTCTTATACTTTACTTTGGTCCCCCGAACAAAATTTCTGGCTACGCCCCTGAACGTAAATCATATAACCAACACCAATACCATGAGTGGTGCTACAGGGTTCCAGTCGTTGCTGTAATAGCAACGCATACCCCCTTCATTTAGTACCGTCATCTGCTAGCGTTATTTGCGTATAGCCATTTGCTTGTGTGCAGACTTTTTTTATAAGTGTGCTCCATATGTATAAGGAGCTGGCGCCCTGACGGGCTTTTCATTGAGCATATTCGATTTTTTCTCGCCGGGTACGTGACGCGCTTTCCTCTTACAGGGGCTAGGCCGTATATATATCTACGAATATTTTCCTTTGACGTTTTTACATTTTAGTGCCCTATTTGGATCCGGGGTGAACGGGCCACTGTCGTTTTGTTTTAGTGGGCTATTGCAAAACGGAATCTTCCAAGGGCCGGGTCATATTACATTAACAGTTTTTCAAAATATATATTTACAAGTTTCTATTTACAGTTACAGTTACAATTACAATTCATATTAGTTTGCTTATCATATTCGAAAAAGTATTATACCTCCACCAATATATATTTACAGATTCTTATTTATAGTTACAATTGCAATTCATATTAGCTTGCTTATCATTTTTCAATAAAGTTCTATCCCTCCACCATTATATACATAACCGTGTGGGCAATACCCTCCACGTGTTTTTATTTACAGTGTGTCATTTGTTTATTTACAGTCAAGAAGTTCTGCTGTATGCAGCTCCCCCTGGCGGGAGAGAACATTGTGTTATGTCTTTTGGGCTTTTTCTTTTCCCCTTTACAGGTTTTCCTGCTCCACTCGTCGCTATGGCGACATGGGGGGGGGGGGAAGAGCCAGCAGCGCTCTCCTTATCTATTCTCGCTGTTACCTATTGCCTGCTGTTCTTTTTTCCCCTTCTCCTATAGTTGGGCATAGGGAGGGGGTCTAGTCTCAATTACCCTTTTCACTCTTGCTCCTATTCATTTCAAGGGGTTGATTATCTTGTTGGAGCTCTCCTATTGTGGTTATCCGGAGCACTCCTTTTGTGGGTATCATAGGCTCTCCTATTGTTGTTTTCTGCGCTCTTTCGTTGAGGGCGCTGTTACTATGACAACCGCTCGGCTGCTACTCCTTTCAAGTTTGTATGTTTAGCATTTGCTATACGAGTATGTTTGTTTCAAATAATTTTTTGAACCAAGTGAATTTACGTTAGTTTCTGCTGGGTGCCTTTGTAGCTGCTAAAGTCCAGGAACATTTGGTCTTTGGAGACTCAAAATGTTTTTGGGCCTCCTTCTGGATAGAATCTGATTACTGTCGTAGTTTGAGACATTTCGTAGTTGTTCTGATTCAGAGTTTTCGATATTTTCGAAAAATTTGCCTGCCAGTCTCTGAACAAACTCGAACACCGTTTCGACTTTCGTATCCTTTCTAATATGTTTGTTTCTCAGGAACCATGGGGCCCTGAGGATTTTCCTGAGGTATTTGTTTTGTTCTCTTTCTATGCGTACTATTATCTGGTCCCTGTGGTAAAACCATGCTATCGCACCGTACGTCATAGTAGGCCTGATTACAAGTTTGTATAGAATGATTTTATTTTTAACAGTAACGTAATCACATAACGTAACGTCATATAACGTAATCGTAAACGTCAAACTATGTCGACAAATATAGGACATTTTTACGTCGAACGGTATCAGGTCAGATATAGTTCGACGTCGGATTCGCTACGTCGAACTGTACAGACAAATGTATGCCATTTTTATGTAGAACGACATCGGTAACCGACGTCGAACGGTATCGAAATCTCTACGTCGTTCTGTATCGATGTGCTACTGGGGGTATTGCTGAAAGAGCTTTTTTTTAATTAAAATTTTTGAAGACATATCCGTGGGACCCTTTACTTGTAAGAAGTTGCATTGCTGTAGCTCTTTTTGTTTGCAAGTCATTTCAAGTCCAAGAGACTTTCCCATACACCCTATATGTCCACTAAGCATGAGAATAAAATGAGCATCATAGAATCTCAATACTACAACGGTAGTTACAGCGATAGACTTGAGACAGTACATTTTATCGCTGATTTCAGACGGATTTCAACCCTTTGAGAGGCATTAACAAGATATCTCACCTCCTTATTTTAGCACTGGCAAGCCCAAATATTTTGTAAAAATCCCTCTCTCAGTGGAACACTTTTCCCCATACCAATGGTTTACAAACTTTTGTCAACCCACGGCTCCCTTGCCTAATTCATGATTCATCAGTGGCTCTTCCGGATAGATTAATAGATATTTCCCCGCATAAATGTACTTCTTCAAAGCATAAATAGGTGCACAAATCAATATCTCAAGCTCACCACGCATAGACTTAAAAGTCTATCTCCGAATACAAGAACTACGACAAAGAATTAAAAAAACTCATAAAAACCACAAAACTGAAATACATTAAGAACAATTTCAACACTTGTGAGAATAATAAAAGGCTGCAATGGAAATGTATAAATGAAACCATTTTGAACAAAAATGTAAAGAATAACATATTACCAGAATTCCAATGTGCTTCAGATATGGATGAAAGATTTAATGTCGATTTCATAAACAGAAGTTTGGAGTATGTAGAAGAAAATGAATATTATTTTTGCACAGCACAAACAAATAATAATGAATCAAATAATTCCATGTTTTATTTTGAAACCACTGATGCAATAATAAAGGATGCAATCAAAGAAATAAAAGAAAAATAAATCAAGTGGATACGATAAAATTACCCCTAAAATGATTAAAATTATTTCAACATATCATTTGGACGTAGTAAAAAATCTCATAAATTCATCAATATCAAATGGACTTTTTTATCCGGAACTCAAATATTCCCTTTTACACCCAATTTACAAAAAAGGAGATGCAACCGATTTAATAAATTACAGACCAATCTCTACTCTACCTGTTATTTCAAAGGTTATGGAAAAATGTATAAAAAAACAACTTCTAAATTTCTTAAATCACCAAAAAAATTTTGCCACCAACCAATACGGATTCCAAAAGAAA